>NW_027461663.1:0-62500 GCF_050947455.1 Rhinoderma darwinii
AAAAAACTCCTTGTGAACTCAGCCTAACAGTTCCTGCCACTTACAGGGTAACTAAACGTTCAACAAACTTCTGACATCTTATAGTGACACGTCAGAAGTTTGGATCGGTGAGGTCCGAGCACGAAGACCCCCACTAATCGCTAAAATGAAGCGGCAGAAGCGCTCGTGCGAGAATTTAGCCGCTTCGTTTCTGGTCGGCTTCTTCCGGAAATCGATCTCAGTAGTTTGTTGAACGTTTAGTTACCCTTTAAATCATTTTTGGTAGGTGCATGGAGAGCCCACGCCATTCCTCAGTTATTGTATAGGAGGGAAACAGCAGTTGGAGGTCTACATTGATGCGTTATTTTGTCCTTCACAATGATGGAATTCTGTCCAACAATACCACCAGAGTTGATGACCAAATCTGGTTTCTCCCTTGTTAAAACCAGTTTGGTTGTACCTAGGCCGATTAGGCAATTATGTTATATTGCTTCATTAATAGACCTGCTGGATGCAGAAGAAATACAAAGATACAGAAATGCAGCTGTGGGGGCAAACTCTCTGCCCTTGTGTCTCCAGCCTATGGATACACTACAGACCAGAATTCATACTACGCTAGAATTTGTCTAAAGAACACACGCTACCCTTTGGCCAAATTTTATTTATCCTTATCCAGATTACTTGCATCTGATTTTGAAAATTAAATCATTTAAGACGGTTAATAATGCAGTCCCTGCAATTTGAGCCTACATACCCTATATGGCCAAAAGTATATGGATTCCCCACCTAATAATTGAATTTGGAGGTTTCAGCCACACCCATGGCAAATAGATGCATTAATCAAGCACACAGTCATGTAATTTCCATAGACAAACATGGATAGTGGTATGGGTGATACTGAAGAACTACACTATGCCACAAGTCAGTTTGTGAAAATTCTGATCTGCTAGATCTGCCCTGGTGAATGAAGTATCTAGGAATAATAGCTCAGTCACAAAACGGTCGATCATGAAAACTCATGAAACGCTAATCTTAATAGAAAGTTGGAGTAAGATGCAACACATTCATACAAAAGCGAATGCCTCTAAATAAAGTTGTTGCATATTTTAGTCTACCATGCGCAAATGTGGCCATCCATTTTCCCCCTTCCCATCGGTAAGAAGAAGAAAAAAAAAAAAAAAAGTATGCTCCCCTTAACGCTTTTCCCATAGTTTGGATAATGGTCCGGGGCTCGTTTTCAGATTTGGGCTAGGGCCCTTATTTGCAGTGAAGGTTATCATTAATGTCAGCATAAAAAAAAAAAGATATGATCCAGCACTTTGTGAAGAAATCTCAGGACTTTATTTTATAAACATTATAAATCCACCCAGCACATAAAGACAAAGGACCAGTACGCTTACGCGTTTCAAACGCCAACTGCATTCTTAGTCATAGCACCAGTTGGCGTTTCAAACAAAGTGCTGGATCATACCTTTGTGTTTTTGCTACTGTGGAAGACACCTGGGCCAGTGCGAGGTCCGTGCACTGGATCACTGAAGATGCTGGACACCGCTGAGCTGGAACAATCTTTTCATTTTATTATTAATGCTACAGCACGCAAAGACATTTTGGACAGTTGCATGATATCAACTTTGTGGGAACAGTTTGGAGAAGGCCCTTTTCTGTTCCAGCAGGACTGTGCCCCAGTGCACAAAGCAAGTTCCATAAAGGCATGGGTGGGTGAGTTTGATGTGGAGGAACTCAAGTGGCATGCGCAGAGCCCTGACCTCTATCCCATTGACCGGCGATTGCAAGCCAGACCCTTTCTTCCAACGTCAGTGTCTGACCCCACAAATGCTCTTCTGGCTGAATGAGCACATTTCCCATAGACGCACTCCAAAATCTTGTGGAAAGCCTTCCCAGAAGAGCGGAAACGGTCATAGCAACAAAAGGGTGCCAACTAAATATTAACGCCAATGGCTTTGGAATGGAATGCCTAGCAAGCTGTTATAAGTGTGATGGTCCGGTATCCACATACTTTCGCCCACATAGTTTACCTCTAAACCAGTGTATTAAAAACAAAAAGGAACTACACATTTTACCACAAAAGACGACAGCAGGTAATAGTATCATATTAAAATCCATTAAAATGCAATAGCACAAGCTAATAAAGTGGCTAAACAAGTAAGTAAATCCACAATGATATGTCAGACAGTTCACTTAGCATTTGGATAAATAACACATCAAAAAGATGAGTAAACGGTGACAGATATCCTTACCTGTCTTTTAACAAGCACCCTATCCTTATACCAATTTTCAAAGTTAACCTCTTAATCTCCTTGAAGTTGTGCTGGTGAAGTTTCCTTTTAAACTGGCGCTGGTTGAGGAATGATCCTATGAACACCTTTACGTACTCCCCATTATTATGTGCGACCTGTGTATGGAAAACATGCTAGGACTTACCTGAAACCTTACTGCCATCCCGGATCCCACAACAGTCCTGACAATCTGTGTGATGCCTTAGCCAGGGGATATAGACGGGTGCACGGAGGGGGGAGGGCTACTTCCAGCCTCACCTGCACACTTGTGTTTTTCTCCAGAAGGTGCCCTCCCACAGTGACACAGGAAGGCATATTTAGAAGGCGGGGAGTCAGGACGGGAAGCAGGTGGAAAGCAGAGTAAATAAGGAGGGATAAGGTGTCTTTCTAGGACTACAGTGACATGTATATGTGGTTAGTCACTTTCAGCAACACCCGGGGAATGACATTCCTGTGTGTGAACAGCGATTTATTTGATCATATTGCATGGCTTATGGTTTCAATGATTTTATTCTTTGTGGCTCATAGTGTAGCCAAGACATGCAGATCAAGAGTTTCCTTACTGCGCGGATACATGATACACTATAGTTGTTATTATAGGACACCAAGCTGTAGTACTGCTATGCGGTTAAAGGGACGTTAAAGTCCACAGTTTATAGAAGTGCAGTGCTTAACAAGAGCTGCTAATATTATTTACCAACATGAACGTAAGTGTGGGGAAGTAGTGATCATGGGGCAGTGGTATACAGACTTATCAGTAATCCTACTGAACAACATTACAGTCTTATCCTACAGTGGCTGATAACAGGGAACCCTAAGGCTGTGTTCACATCACCTTTCCGCTGAAGGGTTCCGTCTGAGGTTGCTGTCAGGTTAACCCCTCAACGGAAACCTTAGCTTCCGTTTCCCTCACCATTGATATCAATGGTGATGGAAACCTAGCTAATGGTTTCCGTTTGTCATCATTGTGACAGGGTTCCATCGTTTTGACAGAATCAATAGCGCAGTCGACTGTGCTATTAGTTTAGTCAAGAACAGAACCCTGTCACAACGGTGACAGACGGAAAAAATTAGCTAGGTTTCCATCACCATGGAGTTCAATGATGAGGGAAACGGAAGCTAAGGTTTCCGTTTGCCTTTCCGTTGAGGGGTTAACCCGAGGGAAATCTCTGACAGAACCCCTCAGCGGAAAGGAATGGTGATGTGAACAGGCCCTAAGGCCTCATGCACACGACCGTAGCCGTGTGCACGGCCGTGATTTTCGGGTCGGCCGGCTGCGGACTGTCAGCCGCAGGCCGCCCGCAAATCGTGGGACATGCACATGGCCGCGGCCATTGTTTTCAATGAGCCCGGACCGCAGAACCGGGCCGTAATAAGACATGCCCGTTCTTTCTGCGGTCCGGGCTCCCGGGCCGTGCACGGACCGCAAAAACTACGGTCGTGTGCACGGCCCCATAGAAAAGAATGGGGCCGCAATTCTCCCGTGGATTTTCGGGGGAATTGCGGCCGCAAAAACACGGTTGTGTGCATGAGGCCTAAGGGTGATATTACATGGCCCAATGTGGGTCGTGTAAGCAAGCGCCGACCACTGACACAGCTTGTTGATCGGCGCTCGTTTGCTCCTGTCAAAAGGAGATAGTATGGGGACGAGCACTCGTTACTCCGATCCCTCGTCCCCATACATCGTTATGTCAGCAGCGCATCTCTGTTGACAACGATAATATTTAAGACATTTAAAACTATATGTTCTGCCGATGAATGACCGTTTCTGTAAACAGAGCAATTATCGGGAACGAGTATTCTATGAACGCTCGTTTGCCAGATAATTGGCCGGTGTAAAAGGGCCTTAAGATCTATCTACACATAGAAATAATTACAACGATCTAGAATGCATGACAATTTACACTTTTAGTAGTATTAACTGCTGTCGTCATTATTATCAGATCTCGCCATTATCGGACTGGAATACAAATTTTACTGAGGCATTTATTTTTTTCTTCAAAAACTGCACTGTTCACTCCGAAATAGAAATTCCTTCTGATCATTTGATCAGCCGACAAGCTTAGGCTCGAACGCATTTTTTCGTTTTGGATTCAGTTTATAACTGAAGCCACAACGCGCTCTCAGATCCACCGTGTGACGGTTACCACTGGTGCCCGATGTACCACATAGACCATCTCACAGCATACATTTTTTCCGGGATGCCTATGCAGAGAAAACCAGTCGACTTAGACTGATGTATATCAGACTAACAAAGCCCAAAACGACACTCTTTTGGCCTCTCGTGTGAATGGAGCCCTAAGGATAGGTTTCGCGTATACACTAAAAGTAGGGTTCTAACGTAATGTTAGAGTCTAACAGCTTCTGTCTGCAAATAAAATGATCTTCCATACTGACCTAAAGATTTATCAGATTATACATTTTATACTTTAGATACCATTGGACGTCACTCATGCACATTAAAGTTAGCCATACACACCAATTTCAGTGGCAACCTGATGGTAGATGTTGGATTACAACATGCCAATCCTATGATTGTTGACAAGCTGACTCTGAAAGTTTATGGTGGGGACAGAAGAAATAACTGATAGCCAAACAAGCGTAAAGGTGCCCAAGATGAGAATTTATGTTTATTGAGGAGTTGGGAGAATTAGAATGGATATGGCCACCTTGAGGCCTTCAGCCATCACATGAGTATGGCCAGCAGTTTCCTTCAGACACTTATCCTGGTCTGATCTCTGCAGAAATATATGGTAAATCAGGAAAGGGACATACACAGCTACATTTACTAGATACAAGAATTTCATACAGGCCACATACATTTTCTCACCAATGAGACCACCTCATCTCTCCATTTTTCCTATCATTACACACTGGTATTATGCCCTATAATTTTTGGTCTTTTTGGATGAAGACTTGCATGGTGGTGTGTGTGTGTGGGGGGGGGGGAGGGGGGGTGTAAACAAACTACTATTCAGTTTTGTGTCTCATTGTATAGCAAACAGAGAAGTGACTGTCCAGCCCATCTATTGTTTTAGATCACACAATACGGCTGCCTAATTGTACAAACATAATGTCACATTTCCTGTTAATATGGGTGAATCAGAAGAATTGAAGAGGATGGGAAGTGTAGTTGTTCAATGGGCACCCCACCCATGCTACATAGTAAACAGCAATGTTCTGTCACTCAAATCAACATTAACCCCTTCCCTCTTTGGCCGCTTTTGACCTTCCTGACAGAGCCTCAATTTTCAAATCTGACAGGTTTCACTTTATGTGATAACAACTTCGGAATGCTTTCACCTATCCAAGTGATTCTGAGAATGTTTTCTCGTGACACATTGGACTTTATGTTACTGGCAAAATTTGCTCGATACATTCAGTGTTTGTGAAAAAAACCAAAATTTAGTGAAAAATTGCAAAAATACTCATTTTTCTAAATTTAAAAGTATCTGCTTGTAAGACAGGCAGACCACACAAAATAGTCGCTAATTAACATCCCCCATATGTCTAAATTGGCATTGTTTTTTGAACATCCTTTTATTTTTCTAGGACGTTAGCAGCAATTTCTCACATTTTAATGAAAATGTCAAAAGGCTATTTTTACAGAGGCCATTTACGTTGTGAAGTGGCTTTGAGGGCCTTATATATTAGAAACCCCCAATAAGTCACCCCATTTTATAAACTTCATCCCTCAAGGTATTCAAAACAGCATTTAGAAAGTTTCTTAACCCCTTATATGTTTCACAGGAATTAAAACATAGGTGAAACTTAAAAATTTCATTTTTTTGTAGAAATTAATATTTAATTCATTTTTTTTATTAACACAGAAGATTTTACCAAAGAAACGCAACTCCATATTTATTGCCCAGGTTCTGCAGGTTTAGGAAATATCCCACATGTGGCAGTAGTGTGGTAATAGACTGAAGCACCGGCCTCAGAAGCAAAGCAGTACCTAGAGGATTTTGGGTCTTTTTATTAGAATATATTTTAGGCACCATGTCAGGTTTGAAGAGGTCTTTGTAGTGACAAAACAGTAGAAATGCCCCAAAAGTGACCCCATTTGGGAAACTACACCCCTCAAGGAAATTATCTAGGGGTATAGTGAACATTTTCACCCCACAGGTTCATTGCAGAAATTAATGGAAGTAGGCCATAAAAATTAAAATTTAATTTTTTCAAAGAAATGTAGGTTTAGCTAATTTTTATTTTATTTATTTCCACAAAGACTAAAAGGAAAAACCAGCTTGTGCCACCATAACAAGACAGCTCTCTAATTATTCTGCGGTGTTTCCTGGTATTAGAAACACCCTACTTGTGGCCCTAATCTTTTGCCTGGACATTTGACAGGGCTCAGGAGTGAAAGAGTACCATGTAAAATTGAGGCCTAATTTGGCGACATATAAAGTATTGGTTCACAGTTGCAGAGGCTCTGATGTGAAATAATAAAAGAAACACCTGACAAGTGCCGCCATTTTGGAAACTGCACCCCTCAAGGCATTTATTAAGAGGTGTAGTGAGCATCTTCACCCCACAGGTCTTTTTCATAAAATGATTGCGCTGCGGAAGGTGCAAAGTAAAAATTTACATTTTTCCCTAGATATGCTACTTCAGTGGCAAATATGTCGTGCCCAGCTTGTGCCACTAGAGACACACACCCCAAAAATTGTTAAAAGGGTTCTCCCGGGTATGGCGACACCATATATGTGGAAGTAAACTGCTGTTTGGGCACGCTGTAGGGTTCAGAGGGGAGGGAGCACCATTTGGCTTTTGGAGCGTGGATTTGCTCGGTAGATTTTTTGAGTATTGCTGGTGTTTTCGTTTATAATGTGGGGGCATATGTAAGCTGGGCAGAGTACATAAGGGGCATAGTCAGGTGGTGTAATAATGGGGTAAACAATAAAATAATCCATGGATGTGTGTTACGCTGTGAAGCAATCCTTTCTGCACAGGCCGGTTTCGTACTGATAAATGGTGTCCTTTCTTATCCCCCTTTTGGTCCACACTCTGCACCTTTGCAGTTTGGTGAATTTTGCTGGGAAGCGTTGTCCTGGTATAATAGGGACGCCCTCGTTTCCAGCGGAAATGTTTGGGCCCTACCCTTCGTGGTTCCCCAATTTTAGGACCTTGATAATTTGCCTCTTGAAAAAGAAATGTTCCCCTCGGGCCGGCACAACTGCATATTTTTTATTTCCCGACTTATGGAAGCCTTAACTAATTTTATTTTTTCATAGACGTAGTGATATGAGGGCTATTTTTTTGCATGACGAGCTGTAGTTATTATTGGTACCGTTTTGGGGTATAAGCGACTTTTTGATCACTTTTTATCATATTTTTTGGCAGGCAAGGGACCAAAAAAACTGCAATTCTGGCATAATTTTTTAGGTGTTTTTTTTATACAGCGTTCACCATGCGTTATAAATTACATGTTAACTTTATTCTGTGGGTCAGTACGATTCCGGCGATACCAAATTTATAGCACTTTTTTATGTTTTACAACTTTTTGCACAATAAAATTACTTTTGTAAAAAGAATATATTTTTTCTGTCGCCATGTTGTGAGAACCATAACATTTTAAAGGAAGGGTGTCGCGGAAAAAAATAATAATAATTTATATCAATTTGCTTTTAGTGTTTTATTAAAAAAAAAAAAATAGTTGTGTGTTTGTGTTTTACTTTTTTTGATTTTCTAACTTTTTCTTCACTATGGGGGGCTGCCATTTTTTTTTCATCTCTGTGTGTGTCGATTAAAGGGAATGTTTTAGTTAAACAGTTAGTGTATAAGTGATTACACATTGTTCTAATTTTTTCACAAGTCAGGAAATATTATAAATTAGATTATAATTTATAACATTTCCCAGTGCTAATCACTAGATGGAGCAATTCCCAAAATTGCAGCATTGGCATGTGGTAAAGCAACCACATTGCTTTATGCTGCAAAATTTGAGAAGAGACACTCGCTCTAGTGAGCTCACAGAATCCCGCCTCCTTTATCCTGGCTAGTGCCGGGAGAAACGAGGGGATTGAACGGTCAAACCTCCTACACTGTGTGTCGCCATTTTTTGAGCTAACACAGTGTAGTAGGTTTACATACAGTAGTAATCACACAGTAAAACACGTACATACACAGACCTAACTTACCTGCTCCTGCCGCCGCCGCTCCCTCCGCTCCGTCTTCTCCCTCTGCGCCTCGTGCTTGCTTCAGAACACAGTCCGGAAGCCGCGACCGGAAGTAGTAATCTTACTGTCCGGCCACGGCTTCCGGTCCACAAGAAAATGGCGCCGGACGTCACTCGGCCAAAGACCTTCAATTTGGACTGTGTGGGAGCGGCGCATGCGCCGTTCCCACACAGATGGCGTACAGCATAGTGGATGGAACGGGCCCCGTTCGCATTCTCTATGGGGATGTGTGTGCCGTATTCCATGTCTGTATGTGTCGTTAATCGACACATACAGAGATGGAAAAAAAAATGGCAGCCCCCATAGACAAGAAAAAGTTAAAAAAAAAAAAAAAAGTAAAAACACAAACACACAAATAAATAAACAATTTTTTAAATAAAACACAAAGAAAATTGATATAAAAAAAACATTTTTTCGTGACACTCGTCCTTTAACGACACATACAGAGATGGAATACGGCACATACATGCCCATAGAGAATGCAAACGGGAGCCGTTCGCATTCACTATGGTGTACGCCGTCTGTGTGGGAACGGAGAATGCGCCGCTCCCACACAGTCCAAATGGAATGTCTTCGGCCGAGCGACATCCGGCGCCATTTTCTTGTGGACCGGAAGCCGCGGTCGGACAGTAAGATGACTACTTCTGGTCGTGGCTTCCGGACATGTGTTCAGAAGCGAGCGGACGGACCGGAGGGAGCGGCGGCAGGAGCAGGTAAGTTATGTTTGTGTTTTCGTGTGTGATTAACACTGTATGTAAGCCTACTACACTGTGTATTCGCTCAAAAAACGGCGGCACACAGTGTAGGAGGTTTGAACATTCAACCCCCTCCTTCCTCCTGGCACTAGCCAGGATAAAGGAGGGGGGGATTGTTTGAGGACGCTAGAGCGAGTGTGTCTTCTCAAATTTTGCAGCATAAAGCAATGTGGTTGCTTTACCATATGCCAATGCTGCAATTTTGGGAATTGCTCCCTCTAGTGACTAGCACAGGGAAATGTTATAAATTATAATCTAATTTATAATATTTCCTGACTCGTGAAAAAAAAATTAGAACAAAGTCTAATCATGTATACACTGTTTAACTAAAAAAAAAAAATAATAATTTCTAGCGACACATTCCCTTTAACTTTTTTGTCGACGGAGCTGTATGAGGGCTTGTTTTTTTGCGAGACAAGCTATAGTTTTTATTGGTACCATTTTTGTATACATGCAACTGTTTGATCACTTTTTATTCCAATATGTGTAGGGCAAAGTTACCAAAAAACAGAAATTCTGGTATTGTTTTTTACACCGTTCACCGCGTGGAATAAATAACATAATATTTTTATAGTTGAGGCGGTTACAGATGCGGCGATACCAAATATGTATGGTTTATTTTTTCCAATAATAAAAGGACTTGATAAGGGAACAGGGCAATTGTGTCTTATTTTATTACTTGAAACTTTTAATTATACGGTTTTAAAACTTTTTTTTTTTTACACTTGAAGGGTCCAACTATCAGATATTTATTTTTTTTCTAATAAATTGCACTATGTAGTGCAATGTATTAGATCTGTCAGTCATACACTGACAGCAAGCCGATTAGGCTACGCCTCCCGGCGGGGCCTAATCGGCTTCCTTAATGGCAGAGCAGGAGGCTGTTAGGCTTCCTGTTGCCATAGCAGCATCGGCAGCCCTGATTGCATGGCAGGGAAGGCGATCTGCTAGCAACCTCTAAGATGCAGCAATCGCTGCAACGAAGGGGTTAATGGCAGGGAAACGAAGGGGTTAATGGCAGGGATCGGAGCTAGCTCCGGTTCGTGCCGTTACATGTGGATGTCAGCTGTAACATACAGCTCATATCCACCGCTGATGACGCCGGCTCAGCTCCTGAGCCGGCGCCATATCGCAGTCGGCTACGGAAGCCTTTACAGACTCCGCCGCCGGGTGGGTCCTGGAATGCTTCCGTGCTAGGCAGACCGGGAGGCCAGTATTAGGCCTCCGGTTGCCATTGCAGCCACTGGAACCCCGGCAATTTTATTGCTGGAGTTCCGATGAGCTGCAAACAGCTTAAATGCAGCGATCGCGTTTGAACGCTGCATTTAAGGGATTAATGGCGGGAATCAAAGCCAATTGCGGTCCCTCGCCATTACAGACGGATCTCAGCTGTAAGATCCCGCTGACATCCGGCGATGGTGGCAACGACTCGGCTTCCGAGCCGGTGTCCACCGTTTGTCGTACGGATATGGCAAAATGCGGGAAGCACTAGCTTTCCATGATGTATCCATACGGCAAATGTCGGGAAGGGGTTAAAAGAAAATAGGGAAACCTGAAGGATCTTAGGCTACATTCACAGTGAAAAACGATGGCCATTAAAAACTGATCAACTCAGTTTTTCATGGCCATTTTGCATCAGCGGGTCTCTAAATTTTCATCCATTTCCAGTCCGTCCGTCTTTAATGACTGTTTGTCATCAGTTTGCCATCCGTTTTTCATGGCCGTTAAAAAAAAAAAAAAAAAAAAAGAAGGAGGAGGAGGATTTCATTTGTCAGTTTTTTTTTTTTTGGCCCAACCCCCTGAAAACACCACAGTGCCCATGAAGATAGTTCTGCAATATCCCTGTAGACAGTGCCCACTGTAGATAATGCCCACATATAAAGTGCCACATTGCCAATTGTAGATCGCACCAGTGCCCACATAGTACCACAGTACCCATCGTAGATAGTGCCACAGTGCCCATGTTGATAGTGCCAGTGTCCCATGTAGATAGTGCCAACCCCCCTATATAACAATACACACCTTGTAGATAGCACCCCCCTCCCCTGTAGATCGCGCCACTGTAGCTCACTGTAGGAGCGGAATCCCTCTGGCCGGGGATTCCGCTCCAGGAGTAACCCCTTGACGTCACTATTCATATATGGATAGACACCGGGGGCTTCTACCTGCGCGGAATCGCCTGCCAGAGCGGGCAGGGGATTACACTCCAGGAGTAACCACTTGATGTCACAGTCCATATTTAGATGGAGACGCTGGGGGCTTCTCCAGGAACGGAATCCCCTGCCAGAGCGGGGTCTGGCTGCCGGAGATTCCGCTCCTACAGGGATCTACAGTGGCGCTATCTACGGGGGATGGGGGGGGGGGGGCTTTGCGATCTTCAGGCAGGGGGATGCCATCTACAAGACTGGAGTCCCCAGCCAGAGATCTTGCGATGCTCTGGCCGGGGATTCCATTGTTTGAAGCCCTGACTTCACGGTCCTTATATGGACAGTAATGTCAAGGGCTTACCCGGGCTCAGCGCTCAAACGCGTGTGCGGGGAGTCCTTCAGCCAGAATCAGTTTTTACCGGCCGTTACAAGGATTGTTTCCTAAAAAGCAGCCGGTAAAAACAGATCCATTGACTTCTATGGGAGCCGTCTGGCCATGAATACGGCCAAAAATAGGACACGTCCTATTTTTTGACGGCCAATGTTCACGGGCCGTTAAAAAACAAAAAAGAACAAAAAAACACACCCATGTGAATACACCCATAGAACTTTATTGTTCTGAAACCAGCGGTGTGCCGGCCGTTAATAAACGGCCGTCACACAGCCGTTTTTCACTGTAGTGTGACTGTAGCCTTCGCAGTCTCAGGCAATTATGCTAGCGTTTCATAGAAATAGAAGCCATGAACACTGCCCTGCTGACAGGAAGTCCAGAAAATACCACATGTTCATGTATGTCGAGTTCTGAGAACTTCTAGAACTATTAGGGCTCGTTTACACTGAGTTTTTTGGTGCTGTTTTTGACACAGAAACCGTACCGGAAAAAGCGCCAAAAAAGTCCGAACAAAAGCGTTTTGCTCTTTCTTCCTGCATTTGGGTCTCTGCCATCCCATTGAAATCAATGGGAGGCAGAAAGAGTTTTTCGCAGCGTCTTTTGCCCGCAGTGCTCAATGGCTGCAAGAAACTGAAAGGCAGATTTTAACCTGCCTGCAAATTCCTGAAGGCTGATTTCACATAGCATTTTGCTGCATTATTCATGGCGTTTTTAACTGCTTTTTCAAGCAGTTTTATGTGTGGCCAGATACATTAAAGTCTATAGTAAAATATCAAATGCACTAAACACAACTGCGCTTTGGTTTGTGGCTTTTCTGAGGCAATTTTGTGGTTAGTGGCGTTTTTTTTCTCGAAACGCAGCATGCTCTGGGTATTGCATTTTTTTCCATAAACTTCTCTATAGGACTTCCAAAACGACAAAAAAAAAAAAAAAAAAAAAAAAAAAAAAAAAAAAAAAAAAAAAACGTATACAAAATGACACTAAATGAAAAACGCCACAAAATAGCGTGTGTGCGCGAAGTAGACCTTAACATATGAGCAACTGTTTTAATAACACGTCACTTTCAAAAGCTGCAGACTTTAGGTTTAGGCTTCGTTCACATCGGCGTTGGCGTTCCGTCAGACCTTTCCGTCAGGGGAACCCACAAATGGAAACCATAGCTTTCCATTTGCATTACCATTGTATTCAACGGTAACGCATGCGTTGCTAATGGTTTCCGTTTGTCTCCGCCATGGATGGTGCCAAAAAAACGGAAACGTGGTGGAACGTAGTCGACTGTGCTATTGTTTCCGCCAAAAAACAGAAACCCTATGGAAAGAAAAACTGAAACCATTAGCAACGGAAGTGTTAACATTCAATGGTAATGCAAATGGGAAACTATGGTAAAAAACGTGCATAAGTCTGTCAGTGTGCGTTGCGTTTTTGCATCAGTGTGCTTTGCGTGTGGCATGTGTTTTTCAAGCACTTTTTTTTTTTTTCAATGTAATTGATGCGTGAAACACGGACAGCACACGGATGTGCGTTCGTGTGCTGTCCGTGGTTTCCATGCACCCATTGACTTCAACAGGCGGCTAGGTGTGTGAAACGCACCAATATAAGACAAGCAGGGAGTTTCACGCAATGGACACATGCTGCGTAATAAACGACGCATGTGTGAATGGCCCAATTGAAATCAACGAGTCAGTGTGCTGTGCGTTGTTTCAACGCACAGCACACGGACGAGTATCGCGCTGAATGAGCCTTTAGTCGTCCAACTCCAGCAGTATAAGGCCCTGTTCACACAGAGATTGACACGTTTGACGCGGAAACGGCGCCAAAAAACTGCCAAAAATGCCTCCCAGTGATTTCAATGGGAGGCGGAGGCATTTTTTTTACCGCGAGCGAAAAAACAGTCTTGCGGTAAAAAGAAGCGTCCTGCCCTATCTTCGGGCGTTTATGCCTCGGACCTCCCATTGACATCAATGGGAGGCAGAGAAAGCGTATTTCGCAGCGTTTTTTGCCCGTAGCACTCAATGGGCGCGAGCGAAAAACGCAGTGAAAATCGCGGAAAACGGCGTGCAGGCAGGTCAAAATCTGCCTCAAAATCCCAAACGGAATTTTGAGGAAGAATTTTCCTCCTGCAAAAAATTCAGTGTGAACAGGGCCTTAAAGAGACTCTGTCACCACATTATAAGTGCCCTATCTCCTATATAAGGAGATCGGCGCTATAATGTAGGTGACCGTAATGCTTTTTATTTAGAAAAACGATCTATTTTAAACTACTTTATGAGCGATTTTTAGCTTTTTGCTAATGAGTTTCTTAATGCCCAAGTGGGCGTGTTTTACTTTAGACCAAGTGGGCGTTGTACAGAGAGTGTATGACGCTGACCAATCAGCGTCATGCACTTCTCTCCATTCATTTACCCTGCACATAGCGATATAGTTATATCGTTATGTGCAGCTACATACACAAACATTACTGCAGTGTCCAGATAATGAATATACATCACTACCAGCCTGGACGTGATGTGTATTCAGAATCCTGACACTTCTGAATCTTTTCTGTGAGATTCCAGCAAGGCAAACGTAATCTCGTTTGAAATGACAGATTACATCGTAATCTTGCGAGATTACGCTTGCCTTGCTGTAAATCTCAGAGACGCTACAGACATGTCAGAATTCTGAATAAACATCACGTCCAGGCTGGTAGTGATGTATATTCATTATCCGGACACTGCAGCAATGTTAGTGTTCGTGTATGTAGCTGCACATAACGATATAACTATATCGATAGTGCAGTGTAAATGAATGGAGAGAAGTGTATGATGCTGATTAGACCAAGTGGGCGTTGTACAGGAGGAGTGTATGATGCTGACCAAAGTAAAAAACACAACCACTTGGGCATTAAGAAACTCATTAGCTTAAAGGACCAGTGTCACGGGAAAAAAATTTTTTAGATCAATTTGCTTTTAGGGTTTTATTAAAAAAATATATATTTGTGTGTTTGTGTTTTACTTTTTTTTTATTTTTTCACTTTTTCTTGTCCATGGGGGCTGCCATTTTTTTTTCCATCTCTGTATGTGTCCATTAACGACACATACAGACATGGAATATGGCAGCTACAGTCCCATAGTGAATGCGAATGGGGCCTGTTCCATCCACTATGCTGTACGCCGTCTGTGTGGGAACGGCGCATGCGCCGCTCCCACACAGTCCAAATTGAACTGTGCGACGTCCGGCGCCATTTTCTTGTGGACCGGAAGTTGCCGCCAGACAGTAAGATTACTACTTAAGGCCGCGGCTTCCGGACTTGTGCACTTGGAGCCGAGGTAGCAGACGGAGCAGACGGACCGGAGGGAGCGGCGGCGGCAGGAGCAGGTAAGTTAGGTCTGTGTATGTACGTGTTTTACTTTGTGTTTACTACTGTATGTTAACCTACTACACTGTGTGTCTGATCAAAAAATGGCGACACAGTGTAGGAGGTTTGACCGTTCAATCCCCTCGTTTCTCCTGCCACTAGCCAGGATAAAGGAGGGGGGATTCTGAGAGCTCACTTTTCTCAAATTTTGCAGCATAAAGAAATGTGGTTGCTTTACCACATGCAATGCTGCAATTTTGGGAATTGCCCCATCTAGTGACCAGCGTTGGGAAATATTATAATTTAGAATCTAATTTTTAATATTTTCTGACTCGTGAAAAAATAAAAAAATTAGAACAATGTTTAATCACCCATACACTAATTGTTTAACAAAAAAAAAAATTTCTAGCGACACATTCCCTTTAACCCCTTAAGGACACGACCAATTTTAGCCTTGAGGACAGAGCAATTTTTTTTACATTTCCCTCTTTGCATCCCGACGCTCATAACGCTTTTATTTTTTGTACGACGTAGTTGTATGAGACTTTGTTTTTTGCGGGACGAGTTGTACTTTATGTAGGTACCATTTTTTGGTACAAATACATTATTGTTTAATTTCTATATATTTTTAATTAGATTAAAATGCAGAAAAAAAGCAGTTGCGCAGCAGTTTTTATATTTTTTGTTTTACACCATACACTGATCATCATAAATAATGTTATACATTTGTTGTACAGGTTGTTACGGTCGTGGCGATACCAAATATGTCTATATTATTTCATGTTTTGGGACTTATATTTTAAAAAGTTTATTTATTATAAAAAATGTGTGTTTCTGTGTATTTTATTTACTTTTTATTTATTTATTTACCATTATTTTTTTTTTACATTCATTTAACTTTTTTTTTTAATCCCATACAGGGATTTAGCATTTTTATTTTTATTTTGTAACTGCAATGTACTGGCATAGATCTATATGCCAGTACATTAGCCTGTGTACTGATTGTACACAGGCAGTTGTTAGGACATACCTCAGTATGCCCTAACAACAGGAAATATGTTCAGACAGCCCTGGGGTCCTTCACTGGACCCTGGGCTGTCTGGCCATACGCGTTGTGGTCTTTGATCGCGTCACAGTTATATTCTGTGACGCGATCAATGTGCAGTCCCCTCTCTTTGACCGCCGCGATCAGCTTTCATCGCGGCGTTCAAAGGGTTAACAGCGGAGAGAAGATGTTTCTCTCCTCTCCGCTGTCAGAGCGGGGCCGTGGCTGTGTATTACAGCCATTGCCCCGCTCTCGATCGCGCGCACAGACGCGCGCAGGGACGGCTGTCACACAGGACGAGTATGCTCGTCCTAATGCGCGAAGTGCTCGCCGCTCAGGACGAGCATACTCGTCCTGTGTCGGCAACCAGTTAAAGCTAAAAATCGTTCATAAAGTGGTTTAAAATAGATCGATTTTCGAAATAAAAAGCATTACTGTCACCTACATTATAGCGCCGATCTCCTTATATAGGAGATTGTCACCACATTATAAGTGCCCTGAGTCTCTATAAACTCGAAGGCCTTATTCATACCGGGCGTCACATGGACCTATTTAATTTAACGTGGCCGTTCACACGGCCGTTGTTTAAATGGACCATGTGATGGGTCCGTGAGAATATAGGACATGTCCTATTTTTTCATCATTCACGCATCCCTCCATAGACTCTAGTCTATGGGGGGGGGGGGAAGAAATGCACCTCGGACAGGCGTTTTTCACGTCCGAGATGCGCAACGCCCGTCTGAATCTAGCCTAAATCACAGCTGGAAATACTAAAATAAGTCATAAAGGCTTAGCAGTCCATGTAAAAAAAATCAGGCACTGCTAAAAAATTTACTGATACTGGCTTCTAATAGACAGGTAAAGTAACCAAATGTAATAAAAAAATATGTACTGCAAAAGCTACATAAAATAAACTGCCTATCAGTAAGGGAAACCATCTGAACAACGAGTATAACAAACTTTTCTGCAATATATCCCTTTAGGGTATGTTCACACGGCTTATTTTCTGCCGAAAAATCAGAAGCATAAAAAAAAAAAAACGCCCACGAATAAAAAGTGCATGTCACCTCTTGAGCGGTTTTCGGAGCCATTTTTCATAGACTATTGAAAAACAGCTCCAAAAACGGCTGTAAAAAACGTGAGTTTGCTTAAAAAACGTCTGAAAATCCAGAGCCGTTTTCCCTTTATTTTGTGTGTGCACATACCCTTAAAATGCACAACTAGACTCATTTGACATAGTGGCCCCATGCACATGACCATATTTTTCACCCGTAATTACGGACCCATTCATTTCTATAGGCTACGGACTGTCACGATCTGTGGGTATGTGGACCCAATAGTCCGCACCGGGGAGGCAGCTAGCCAAACAGAGTACCCAATTAATACAAAGTTCAGCACAAGGGTACCTGAATAGTACAGACCGTCGCAGTGGCTAGGCAGAGATGGAACTTCAGCCGGCAGATGATGCAAAGCGTGGCATATGACACCAGACGTGGTGTAACACAGCAGACGTTGTAAACGGCACAACACGACTCCAACACTATAGAGGGCACAGGAACGAATACAGCAGGGCACAGGAACGAATACAGCAGGACCATTTTCAAGACTAACAGAGGAATACAAACGCTCAGGCAAGAAGTGAAAGGGCAGGGCCCTTTTTATAGTCCAGGGATCTGGGACGAGTTCGTTCATTCTTAACATGTGCGCACACTGGCCCTTTAACGCCGGGAGCGCGCGCACCCTAGTGGTCACTGCAGGACAGGACGGCCGCATGTGATGGCATCTCAGGAGAGGAAGACATCGGCAGGCTGAAAGGGGTCTGCGACCGCAGCCGTTACAGTACCCCCCCCCCTTATGCCCCCCCCCTTCTTGGGTCCAGAGCGAGAGCGGAATTTCTTCATGAGGGTAGGGGCATTAAGATTTTCTTCTGGCTCCCAGGACCTCTCCTCAACACCAAACCCACTCCAATCCACTAAATAGAAAGTCCCTTCTCCTACATCCTTGGGCAGCGTGGGCCACCAGAAATGACGAGTTATCAGATCTCGAGTCTTACGAACACCCACGTGTACAGCCGGTTGGAGCAGTGTCCCCAGCGAAGGATTCTCCTCCTGTCTGCCAAAACGCACAGAAGTCCTCCCCGGGGGGATGTCTCTAACTTGCAGAGGATTAGACGTAATAATGCAGGACGGTTTACTTAGTTAGTACGGTTGAAAAAAAGACATGTCCATCAAGTTCAACCAAGGGATGGGAAAAGGGAAGGTAAAAATTTCTACACATAGAACAAAAAAATATTCGCTCCTAGGAAATTATCTAAGCCTTTTTTTTAAAGCAATCTACTGTCCCTGCTGTGACCAGCTCCTGCGGTAGACTATTCCATAGATTCACAGTTCTCACAGTAAAGAAGACTTGTCACCTCTGCAGGTTGAACCTTTTTTTCTCCAGATGGAGGGAGTGCCCCCTTGTATTTTAAGGGGGGGGGGGGTTTACATGGAACAGGATTTCACCATATTTTTTGTATGTGCCATTAATATATTTATATAAGTTAATCATGTCCCCCTTTAGTCTTTTTTCAAGGCTAAATAGGTTTAATTCTTTTAATCTTTCCTCATAACTTAGATTCTCCATGCCCCTTATTAGCTTCGTTGCTCTTCTTTGTATTTTTTTCTAACTCCAGGGCATCCTTTCTATGAACTGGAGCCCAGAACTGAACTGCATATTCTAGATGAGACCTCACTAATGCTTTGTAAAGTGGCAATATTACATCCCTGTCCCGCGAGTCCATGCCTCTTTTAATACACGACAATATCCTGCTGGCCTTTGAAGCAGCTGATTGACATTGCATGCTGTTATTTAGTTTATGATCTACAAGTACACCCAGATCCTTCTCAACAAGTGACTCCCCGAGTGTAGCGCCCCCTAGGACATATGATGCATGCGGGTTGTTCGTACCCAGATGCATAACTTTACATTTATCTACATTAAACTTCATCTGCCATGTGGACCCCCAAACACTCAGTTTGTTTAAATCTGCCTGCAATTCACAAACATCTTCCATAGTCTGAACTACATTACATAGCTTGGTGTCACCTGCAAAAATAGAAATAGTGCTATTAATCCCATCCCCTATATCATTAATAAAGAAATTGCATAATAGTGGTCCCAGCACTGAACCCTGGGGTACACCACTTATAACCAGGGACCATTCAGAGTAGGAATCATTGTCCTTAAAGAGGCTCGGTCACCAGATTATAAGTGCCCTATCGCCTACATAATCTGATTGGCGCTGTAATGTAGATAACAGTGGTTTTTATTTTGAAAAACGATAATTTTTGAGCAAGTTATGAGCAATTTTAGATTTATGCTAATGAGTTTCTTAAAGACCAACTGGGCATGTTTTTACTTTTGACCAACTGGGTGTTGTGGAGAGAAGTGTATGAGGCTGACCAATCTCTGACCAATCAGCGTCATACACTTCTCATTGTTCCAGTCCAGCTTCTTTCACGGCACCATCACACTGTGCTGTGGATCATGCTGGGCTGGAACAATGAGAAATGTATGAGGCTGATTGGTCAGCCTCATACACTTCTCTCCACAACACCCAGTTGGTCAAAAGTAAAAACATGCCCAGTTGGTCTTTAAGAAACTCATTAGCATAAATCTAAAATTGCTCATAACTTGCTCAAAAATTATCGTTTTTCAAAATAAAAAGCACTGCTGTTATCTACATTACAGCGCTGATCAGATCACATTATGTAGGAGATAGGGCACTTAGAATGTGGTGACAGAGCCTCTTTAATTTACCCATTAGGCGTCTAGGGGGGACAGTGCCAAATGCCTTTGCAGAGTCCAAAAACACTATATCCACAGCGGCCCCTCTGTCTAGGCTTCTGCTCACCTCTTCATAAAAACAAATCAGGTTAGTTTGACAACTTCTGTCCTTAGTAAAACTGTGCTGGCTGTCACTTCTAATACCATTTTTTGTCACATAATCCTGTATATAGTCCCTCAATAGCCCCTCAAATATTTTCTATGATACATTGAAACAGAGGACATTGTGGTGTCCCTGCAAACTACCTGAATAGGGCAGCGGCACTCACATTTTTGTCAGCAGGACAGTAGTGGAGAACAAATTGGAACCGGTGGAAAGAACAGCGACGACCTGGCTTGACGGGGTTTAGCCATTGGGCCGACTGGAGATAAGTAAGGTTCTTGTGGTCGGTGTATATCAGGATGGGATGAGCTGCGCCCTCTAGCAGATGTCTCCACTCCTCCAGAGCCAATTTGATGGCCAATAACTCCCAATCCCCAAGAGTACTTGCGCTCACACCACTGCCACACACCACTGCCTTTCCTTTGAAGCTTCTCTGGAACAGAATTGCACCTGCACCAACAGAAGAAGTGTCCACCTCCAACGAGAACAGTCGAGAGACGTCAGGATGATGGAGGATTGAGGCCGAGGTAAAAGCACTCGAGGCTATTAAATGCAGATTCTGCCTCTGGAGTCAACACCCTCCTTGGTATTGGCAGACATGGGAGCAGTCAGTGATGAGAAGTTTGGGATAAACTGCCAGTAGAAGTTGGCGAATCCAAAAAAACGCTGTATGGACGGCAGGCCCAGAGGGCGTGGCCATTCCAGGACGGACCTTACTTTCTCAGGGTCCATCTTGAGACCTTGATCTGAGAAGACGTAGCCCAGGAATGGCAGAGAATTTTTCAAAGACGCACTGCTCCAGCTTGTCATACAGACGATTCCCCCTTAGGCCTTATTCACACGAACGTGAAAATCACGCGCGTCGCACAGACCCATGTTAGTGAATGGGGCCGTTCAGACAGTTCGTGATTTTCACGCAGTGTATGTCCGCTACGTAAAAATCACGGCATGTCCTAAACTTGGCCGTTTTTCGCGCCTCACGCGCCTATTGAAGTCAATGGGTGCGTGAAAATCACGCACGGCACACGGAAGCACTTCCGTGACGCGCGTGATTCGCGCAAGAGTAGATAAAGAAGGAAAACATAAAAGCACTTCCTTCCTTTTTCTAAACTTCCAATCTTCGTGTCATAAGCATGGCATATGCGTGAAAATCACGCAGCCACGCAGCACATACTGATGACACACGCAAAAAAAACTCAGCTTTTTTTGCGCGCGCAAAACGCACACGTTCGTGTGAATAAGGCCTTAATCGTAGTAGAACTTGATGGACATGCCTTCGATGAGTCGTCCGATCTGGAAAGAAAATATCATCAAGATAGACCACAACACAGACAGAGGTGGTCCCGGAAGATATTGACGAATTCCTGGAAGACCGCGGGAGCGTTACATAGACCGAAGAGCATCACCAGGTATTCGTAGTGCCCATCTCGAGAGTTGAATGCTCTCTGCTCGTCACCTTGACGAATTCGGCTGAAATTGTAAGCTCCACGCAAG
Source organism: Rhinoderma darwinii (assembly GCF_050947455.1). NCBI lineage: Eukaryota > Metazoa > Chordata > Amphibia > Anura > Rhinodermatidae > Rhinoderma > Rhinoderma darwinii. The sequence continues at coordinate 21,556 of NW_027461663.1, forward strand.
TTTAGCTTCGAGAAAATCCTCGCTCCTCGTATAAGGTCAAAGTTTGGATATTAGTGGCAACGGGTATTTGTTCTTGACCGTGATCTGGTTGAGACCACGGTAGTCAATGCAGGGTCGAAGAGATCACTCTTTCTTCTTAACGAAAAAGAGCCCGGGCCCGGCCGAGGAGGAAGACTTTCGTATGAAACCCCTCTCCAGATTTTTCTTGATATAGGCCGACATGGATTGAGTCTCTGGCAAGGAGAGAGGATACACCCGTCCACGATAAACCGGACAGTCGTAAGACCGGTGTGGAGGAAGCATCTCAGCCTCCTTTTTGCTGAAGACGTCTGCAAACCGGGAAAAATGAGTAGGAGGCAGAGGAGGCTGGATGGGATGGATCCGTAACAGGCAGAGGTGGGAACATTTAGGACCCCATTGGAGAACTTCTCCGGAATTCCAATCCAGGACTGGAGCATGCAACCGGAGCCAAGGTAGGCCCAGTAGAACCGGTTTGACTGCTTTAGGCAAGACAAGGAAGGTAATCAGTTCAGCATGAAGGACTCCAACTTAGAGCTTCAGTGGCTTGGTTTCAGACACGATCGGATCGGGCAATTAATACAAAGTCCAGCACAAGGGTACCTGAATAGTCCAGGCAGTCGCAGTGGCTAGGCAGAGATGGAACTTCAGACGGCAGATGATGCAAAGCGTGGCAGATGACACCAGACGTGGCATAACACAGCAGACGAGGTAATTGGCACAACACAACTTCAACACTTTAGAGGGCACAGGAACAAATACAGCACGGGACACATTAACACTGGGAACAAGAAACGACTAAGGGACCAATTGCAAGACTAAGAGGAATACAAACAACGCTTAGGCAAGGAGTGAAAGGGCGGGGCCCTTTTTATAGTCCAGGGATCTGGGACTAATTAATTCATTCTTAAAAGGGAATGTGTCTCTAGAATTTTTTTATTTTTTTTATAGTTGAACAGTTAGAACAATGTGTAATCATGTATATACAAATTTTTTCACAAGTCAGGAAATATTATAAATTAGATTCTAATTTATAACATTTCCATGTGCTGGTCACTAGAGGGAGCAATTCCCAAAATTGCAGCATTGGCATGTGGTAAAGCAACCTCATTGCTTTATGCTGCAAAATTGGAGAAGACACTCGCTCTAGTGTGCTCAATTAATCCCCTTCCTTTATCGTGGCTAGTGCCAGGAGAAAGGAGTGGGTTGAATGTTCAAACCTCCTACACTGTGTGCCGCCATTTTTTGAGCGAATGCACAATGTAGTAGGCTTACATACAGTGGTAATCACACAGTAAAACACGAACATACACAAACATAACTTACCTGCTCCTGCCGCTGCTCCCTCCGCTCCTAGTCCTTGCTTCTGAACATATGTCCGGAAGTAGTCATCTTACTGTCCGGCTGCGGCTTCCAGTCCACATGAAAATGGCGCTGGATGTCGCTCGCCGAAGACCTTCCTTTTGGACTGTCTGGAAGCGGCGCATGCGCCATTCCCACACAGACGGTGTACACCATAGTGAATAGAACGGCTCCCGTTCGCATTCTCTATGGGGATGTATGTGCCGTATTCCATCTCTGTATGTCGTTAATCGACACAGATGAAAAAAAAAATGGCAGCCCCCATAGTGAAGTAAAAGTAAGAAAAAAAGAAAAGTAAAACACAAATAAATAAAATTTATTTTAAATAAAACACTAAAAGCAAATTTATATAAAAAATAATTTTTTTGCGACACCTTCCCTTTAACATATGCGCACGCTGGCCCTTTAAGGCCGGGAGTGAGCTCGCTCACGCGTGCACCCTACTTGTCACTGCAGGATAGGATGGCTGCATGTGCTGGCATCTCCGGAGACTAAAACGTCAGCAGGATGAAGGGGGTCTGTGACCGTGGCCGTTACACGGCCACCTTTCTGTATTTTTACGAACTCCCCATAAAAGTCTATGGGTGCTTCTGTAATTATGGACGGCTCCAGGTTTAGTCTGAGAAAACGGCGATAAACACCTGTGAACGCTGAAATGGCAGCCATTCCATGTGTTGCCATTGTTGGTAAGCAGCAATGAATCAGAAAGAAACAGCTGTATAGAATGCTTACCTACTTGACTTCTTTCTCAGTGTAAGAATATGGAGATAACCCTATCCCTCAAGTAACTCTATAATCAAATGTGGTGTGTCTAAAATGGGCACGGTTTCTTGAACATATGCCAATATGTTGATGGGTTAACTTGCTTTCCCTCCCCAGGAGTGCAGTACAGGAGGACGAATGGGTAAATTCACAGAGTAGCAGATGCATATTTGGTGTTGTTTTTGCTGTTTCGGTCAATAATGGTTGGTGTTGGTGGAAACTGCCCAGACACATCTTGGTTAGGGTGTTCATACCAAACTGTTTTCAGTGCGCGGGCTAGGCCTATAGAGCAGTGATCCCCAACCACCGTGCCGCAGACCTATACCGGGCCGTGGATCATTTGGTACCGGGCCGCAGTATCTGGTATACGCCCGGTGGCGGCAGGGAATTCCTGGCGAAAAACTGCACCAGGTTGTTGTTAGGCTGGGTTCACAAGTGGCGGAATTTCACTTGAATTCCGCTGCGGACACTCCGCAGCGTTAATCCGCAGCGGAGCCGTTTCTCCATTGACTTCCACTTCTATTTAGAAGTGTTCGTTTAGACGAGGCGTAAAATTCCGCTGCGGAGCATAGGCTGCGGAGCGGAATTTGGTGTCCGCAGCATGCTCTGTCTGTTGCGGACTGGTTGCGGACTCATGGCGGAATTTCTCCATTGACTTCAATGGAGATTCTAAATTCCGCAATGAAGTCCGCAGCTGTCATGCACATGTTATGTGTGCTGCGGATGCGTCTTGCTTTTTTGACATGACATTTCTTCATTCTGGCTGGACCTATGTATTTCTAGGTCTACAGCCAGACTGAGGAAGTCAATGGGGCTCCCGTAATTATGGGAGCGTGCTAGGCGCCGTCTGTAAATAGTCACTGTCCAGGGTGCTGAAAGAGTTAAGCGATCGGCAGTAACTGTTTCTGCACCCTGGACAGTGACTACCGATCCCAATATACAGCAACCTGTAAAAAAAATATAAGTTCATACTTACCGAGAACTCCCTGCTTCTGTCTCCAGTCCGGCTTCCCAGGATGACGTTTCAGTCTAAGTGACGGCTGCAGCCAAACACAGGCTGCAGCGGTCACATGGACTGCCGCGTCATCCGGGGAGGTCGGGCTGGATGCCGAAAGAGGGACGCGTCACCAAGACAACGGCCGGTAAGTATGAAATTCTTTTACTTTCACTAGGGAAAGTGCTGTCCCTTCTCTCTATCCTGCACTGATACAGAGAAGGGAAGCACTTTTCCCACAGTCCGCACAGCTAGTCCGCATCAATTTACTGCACATTTTGGGCAGATCCGCCGCAGAATCTGCAACGCAGATTCTGTGTGGCATTGATGCGGACAGTTGCGGAGGAAATCCGCCACGTGGGGGCATGCCCTTACAGTTTTTCTCCCCAAATGTTCGCTGCGGAGAACTGCTGAGCATTCAGACAGCCTGCTAGGGATGACTGTGACTGGCTGCAGCGACTTGAGTAAGTATAAGATATTTATTTTTTCTCAGTTGCAATTTTTGCGGCGGCATTGTTATGATTCCGCCGCAATAAATGCAACTGCTATTTGTTGTGGGTTTTACCTCCCCATTGAATTCAATACGGAAAATCTGCAACAAATGAGCAGCATTTAGACAAATACAATGGACATGCTGTGGAATAAAATTCCGCACCGCAGGTCAATTTCTGAGCGTTTTTTCCGCTCAGTATTTACACAGCGTGTGGATGATATTCGCTTTAGCTAATCCACTTTGCTGCTACTGTATTTTCTGCGGATTTTCCGCAACAAATTCTGTTGCGGAAAAATCGCCGTATTCACGCAACGTGTAAACTAACCCTAAGGCTGGGTTCACACACCCTATTTACGGACGTAATTCGGGCGTTTTAGCCTCGAATTACGTCCGAAAATACGGCTCCAATGCGCCGGCAAACATCTGCCCATTTATTTGAATGGGCTTTACGATGTTCTGTGCCGACGGTCATTTTTTTTTCCGCGCCGCTGTCAAAAGACGGTGCGTAAAAAAGACGCCCGCGTCAATGAAAGGCCTGTCACTTCTTGAGACGTAATTGGAGCAGTTTTCCATTGACTCCATGGAAAAACAGCTCCAATTACGTCCGTAATGGACGCAGCGAAAAGCACCGGCACATGCCATTACGTCTGAAATTCCGGAGCGGTTTTCTCCTGAAAACCGCTCCGTAATTTCAGCAGTAACGGAGGCTGCCGTGTGAACATACCCTAATACTGTTGCAAAATACAGCTGTGTGAATGAGTCCTAAAGGTACATGCACACAATGTCATTGAATCGCTGTTTATTACCACGATTACTGTGACACTGCAGCAAAATGCCACAGTTTCACAAAAACCCTGGCGTTTAGCGGTAATCACCTGCAATTTCACTGCACAGTATGAACTTCCTTTTATAGTAATTAAAGGGGCCGTCTCCTTCTCTGAAACAAATCATCCTGGTGATAGCTGATCTCCGCAGGTCTGGCTGCTGAAGCCTCTATCCATAATAGACGTCTAAGGCCCCATGCACATGAACGTGTTTTTGCGTCCGCAATTCCCCCGAAAATCCAGGGGAGAATTGCGGACCCATTCATTTCTATGGGCCCATACACACTATCTGTGTTTTCACGGGTCCCCGCATGTCCGCGCCGCACAAACTCAGGACATGTCTTATTACGGCCCACAAATTAGATGCGGACATGCCCATAGAAGTCAATGGGCCCGTGCAAAATGCGGGTACACCTCCGGTGTGTCAACCGCAGTTGGCGGATTTGCGAAAGTGTTGCTAGGCTACGACCGGGAATTTGTTCTGTCGTCATCCTGTATTACCTAGGCTTTTTTTTTTTTTATCCGCATTTTGCGGATTACATACGGATGAAATGCGGATTACATACGGATGAACTGCGGAGGACATTTCACGGAACACGGTCCTGGAATTTGCGGACCAGAAAAACACTACGGTCGTGTGCATGAGGCCTTACGATTGCAGGTGGCCACACATGTATTAAAACACAGCATCCATTAAAGGGACCCTGTCAGTAGGTTTGGAGACACTAAACCACCAGAACGTCGTTATGCAGCTGGAGTTTAGTGCCCACAATAAAAATGGGGTTAGTAAAGTATATTACAACTTACCGAGGGGACTCCGGCGGCATCGAGCAAATGTGCATTGCTCACATGAAGCGGAGGACTGCGCACGCGCAGTATACGGTTTTCTGCTTCATGTGCGTAAATCACATATGCCGGATACCGGTCCCAGGCTCATCTCTGTAAAATTACTTTATTGACAATTCCGGAAACAGGCATTTTTGACACCAAACTCCGGATAGCGACATGTTGGTGGTTTAGCGGCTCCAAACCTACTGACAGGTTCCCTTTAAAATGAATGGGCGACAATGTAAAACATGCTTGTGCCACTAACACAACTAACGCATATGGGCAAAAGTTGCTTAGGGCAGGTTTACAGGCAGCAGATTCCTTGCAGAAATCTTTGCAACTAAACAATCTCGACCATACATCTGAATGGGATTCATTCCGCAGGAGGAGCACGTGATTATTACAAACTCCGTTCAGATTTTTAGCAGTCTCAAATGTCTGCAACAATTTGCTGTGTGTGAACTTACCTTGAGTCAGAGTTACTTTACATGCCTAGCTATGGAATATATGGGAGCCTTGGGTTTTCACTTTGAAGAAGATTATACAATGGCTTTCAAACACGATCTAGAAGATTTACACAACTAAGGCTCCGTTCACATCTGCGCTAGGGACCCGTTCGCGCTGCATAGACCAGGAGACCTGCAGGGGGATCTCCTCCAGATTGGGTAGGGCTCGGAGTGGGGCTAGAGGCGTGGCTTAAAGTTAAAAAAATATTTGTCCCTCCTTCGATCTTTGGGAGGTATGACATGTCACTGCTGAAAGTACAGGTGGCTGTGACAAGCCACACTTCTACAATAGTCTTATAATAATGCCATCAGATTGTTAACTACAAGTATCATTTGACATTTTTTCCCCTAATAGTTTTCAACTAATCCCATTAAACCAAAGTTTAACAAGAGCAAATTCCTCAATTCAATTTACTGTGGTTACCTATAAAAAAAAAAGGAAAAGTATAAAACTATGTTGCAAACTTTCATGACCAGGAGGGCAGCGAAACACGGGGAAAAGAACCTCCCCAGCTGGTTTTACTAGTTATGTCCTGATAAACATTCCACCGAAACTCACCCTGCAGGCACAGAATGGGCACAGCAAACTGCACGGAGATGGTATTCAGACTGGGATTGATAAAGGTGACCATGCAGGTTAGACAGGGGGGTCAGTGTACCAGTCCAGTCTGAAGTTTAGATTACAGTAAGGCTGGGACTAGACTTGTTTGTATGTAGTGAGCGATAAACCGCTGTCCATACAAACTCATTCAATAGTTTGGGGATTTCAGAGCTACACACTTGTCAGGAGCGATTTCAAGCTACTCAATGCATTGTGATTTTTTTTGTAGCGAGCGATAAAAAGTCTAGGTCTAGTCCCAGTCTGAGGGGTGGGATCACATTGGAGAAGGTCTCAGAACTATAGGTTTGGCACGCAGCATGTCAGGAACTTTTGTTTAACTAGTCTATTTGCATAAGGAGGGAGAGCTTCTCAAGTGCAGCGGTCAACATTGCTGCCCACAGGAGGTGTACATAAGGGAAGGGTGGCATGATTTACTGCACTGCCCAACGACTAGGGGGCCCACAGGCGGTGTACATAAGGGAAGGGTGGCATGATTTACTGCACTGCCCAACGACTAAGGAGCCCACCAGGAGGTGTACATAAGGGAAGGGTGGCATGATTTACTGCACTGCCCAACGACTAAGGGGCCCACAGGAGGTGTACATAAGGGAAGGGTGGCATGATTTACTGCACTGCCCAACGACTAAGGAGCCCACAGGAGGTGTACATAAGGGAAGGGTGGCATGATTTACTGCACTGCCCCACGACTAAGGGGCCACAGGAGGTGTACATAAGGGAAGGGTGGCATGATTTACTGCACTGCCCCACGACTAAGGGGCCACAGGAGGTGTACATAAGGGAAGGGTGGCATGATTTACTGCACTGCCCAACGACTAAGGGGCCACAGGAGGTGTACATAAGGGAAGGGTGGCATGATTTACTGCACTGCCCCAGGACTAAGGGGCCACAGGAGGTGTACATAAGGGAAGGGTGGCATGATTTACTGCACTGCCCCAGGACTAAGGGGCCACAGGAGGTGTACATAAGGGAAGGGTGGCATGATTTACTGCACTGCCCCACGACTAAGGGGCCACAGGAGGTGTACATAAGGGAAGGGTGGCATGATTTACTGCACTGCCCCACGACTAAGGGGCCCACAGGAGGTGTACATAAGGGAAGGGTGGCATGATTTACTGCACTGCCCAACGACTAAGGGGCCCACAGGAGGTGTACATAAGGGAAGGGTGGCATGATTTACTGCACTGCCCAACGACTAAGGGGCCACAGGAGGTGTACATAAGGGAAGGGTGGCATGATTTACTGCACTGCCCCACGACTAAGGGGCCACAGGAGGTGTACATAAGGGAAGGGTGGCATGATTTACTGCACTGCCCCACGACTAAGGGGCCACAGGAGGTGTACATAAGGGAAGGGTGGCATGATTTACTGCACTGCCCAACGACTAAGGGGCCACAGGAGGTGTACATAAGGGAAGGGTGGCATGATTTACTGCACTGCCCAACAACTAAGGGGCCCACAGGTGGAAATAAGGAAACTAGGAAATCTAGGTTTATGGAGGTACCAAGAACTGGACAAACGCGAGATGAATTATTGATCATTTGGGCAGGGATTTTCTGGATTTCTCATCTGTAATCCCATTGACAATATTAAGCTACATTCAGACAAGCGTATCCGATATTTGCGCATTAAAAAAAACCGCACCATTTTTCCTACATTTCGCGTCCACTGCGTATCAGTGTTCTTGGCGTGTGGCATGCGTTTTCACGTCTGTGCAAGCACTTTTATTTTTAACATTTATTTCTCGGTGTTTCAAGCATCAAATACATAGAAAAGCAGACCGCACTCAGATGTCGTCCATGTGCTGTCCGTGGTTTTCACGCACCGATAGACTTCAATGGGCGACGAGGTGCGTGAAAACGCAGCAATACAGGACATGCAGTGAGTCTCGCGCAACGGGCACTCGCTGCCTGAAAACTCACGCATGTCTGAATAGCCCCATTGAAATCAAGAGGTCCGTGTGCTGCGCGTTATTTCAACGCACACGGACGAGAAATACGCTCGTTTGAATGAGCCCTTACGCTCAGCGTTACGTGGTTGATAACAGAGAACACTAGATTGCATTCAACTATACTACAAATAAAGATAAGATAGCCTTTACTTCCCAATGAATAGCAAATAATACCCGAACAAACGTAAAGATGCGGCTTGCATCAGGTGACCCCAACAAATCTGCTGCACCTTAAAAAGCATTCCCACGCCTCAATACAAATTCACAAGAAATACGTTCCTAGTTATCGGTTTCTTGGAAAGCTGGGTGGTCACACTCCCAAATAGTATCGCCGGACACACCGGGAGGGCACCAGTAGACTAAACAGATAGGTATACGGTAAAGGTGGTCTCCGTACCTGGCGAGGGTCCGTCAGCTCCGCAGGTGCTCGCTCTCTCTACAGGTGTCTCCAGTCACTGTGTATTTCCTGGTATCGCCTGAGACTCTCAGCCAGGTTAACCCTGTCTGTGCCACAGAGGACGCACACATTCACGTTAACCCTTTCACTACGGAGCTGCTTTTAACACAATACAAGCTACACAAACAATCAATGGCACCAGAACGCTTTACCCCAAGATATACAGAGACGGATTTTAAAATGTCACACGTACATATTTATTACTCAGTTTTTTTTAACGTTATTGCACACTTTACACAAGTCCTGGAATTATGTGGAATTATATACGAGCACACGCACCAATATGTTTTTTATGCTTCTACTGAATAACTCGTTCTCTGTTTTGTCGGGAACTGTTTTTTTGTTTGTTTTTTGCCAATAGCAATGATGGCGGTCACGAGCTCCTAAACTCCGCCCAATTGTAAAAGGGAACCCTCCTGACTAGTGATGTAAAGCTCCGCACTACGTAATGACGTAAGAGACAAGACCTCCGGCGAAGCTGTCAAGAGAACGGCATAGAGGATAGAAGAGGATGGAGGAGCCCGAGGAGGAAGAGGGGTGCGGGGAGAGCCCGGCGCGGGCGGCCGGGGAGTCCGCAGCAGAGCTTGGTGAAGGTGAGACAGGATTTAGGCTTGGAGGGTATAGCAGTTGACGGCAGCGATAAACATGGGAGAATGCAGTGATGCCGGGGCTGTACGTCAGGTGGAAGTTAGAAATACCGGAGATCGGGGCATGGAATACGGAAGGGCATTGATCCAGCTGTAAAATGGCAAGCGAGGCCCACACGGCACCGGGCAGAATGAAACTTACGGCGAGACAGCTGTTCATCTCCATGTAATCCTTATGTTATCCTATCTATCTCCTATTTATTATCTATCTCCCATCTATCTATCCATCTCCTTAATATGTATATCTCTCTTATAAGCTTCTGTTCTAGCTGACAAGTATGAGATTTAGGGACAAGGGTATTACAAATTGTAGTGAATGACATAACCATGTCCCTCTTTATCATTTGGAATGAAGTACCCGACTTGAAGACATGTCCGGGACCATGTATAGTGAAGCGGAGCAGCGGTGTCTTCAGATGTTCTCCTGCTTCTTATGACCTTCAGTTGCACTGGTTTGCCCATTAGGTTATGTTTTAGAGTCCCATTCAGTGGAGGATTCTATGGTGCACACAGGGGTCTCGTGCATGAAGACCCCTTGTAGAAAACTTCAACGCTGGGCCGCTTTCACATGGCAGTATTCTGCTTCAGTATTTGTAAGCAACAACCAGGAGTGGCTCCGTAACACTGAAGAGGTGCCAATGTTCCTCCGTGTAGGTTCCACTCTTGGCTTTATCTTACAAATACTGACCAAAATACTGCTGTGTGAACGTGGCCTAAGGGTGCAGTCACACGCGGCGTATTTGCCTTCTTACAATGTAATCCTCTGGGAACATTTTTCCATTTGGACGTTGTCAAGTTTTTCACCGCATATTTTTGCGAAGCAGAGATACAAGCCACATATGCCCCGTGTGACTGCACCCTAAAACATGACGAGTGCCTGCATATTCTAATCCTATGTGTAGTTCTGGATGTTGTGTACTTACAGCTGCCTTCAATCCTCTAACCCATATGTCTTTATCAAAATGTAGGAATGGCCTCTCCCTCTTCCCATTCGTACTGCAGTCCGTTAGCATTTTTAATGAAGGAAGGCGTATGGGAGAGCGGATCTGGGCAAAATGTTTTAGCCACTTTTTACTGAATTCCCATAAGAAAGAGAGATTCTTATTTCCGAACGTAAAAAAGAAACCTATGAAAACGACTTTCAAAACTCAATATATGAACCACGCCAAAGAGTTGTTTCTGTTTAAAGCAACAGATGAAATTATTTCAGAACGTTGTAGACATTTAATAGTTTTCCAAAGTGGCTTCCGTTCTTTGAAAATGGGAAATCAGTAATCTGTATATCTAGCCGGTTCTGGTTGGTTCAGCCACTAAGCTTTTATTTTTATTTTATATTTAGCACTTTTAGGCTTCTAGTTTTAAAAAAATAAAAACCATATTCTATTGTTACATTTTTGCTCCTTTTTTTTTTTTTTTTTTTATATAATATAGTGTTGCCCTGAAAGACTTTTTTTTTTTTCTACCGTAACTTTTGATATATTACATCTCTATAGGGTAATTGGGTTAGGGCTAGTGTTACGTCAATGATTGACAGCGGGGGTGGGGGGGGGCATTTTTTACAGGAATCCCTCATGACCGCACTACAGGAGGTTGCCCTACAGGAGGTTGCCCTATTGACCTCTGTAGGGACAGGAAGAGAGAGAGGTTAAAAGGCCCCTCCCACCACCCACTTGCCAGTGTTTTTCAATTACTACACCAGGATGGATGAAACCCTATTTTATTTCTAGGGATAATAACTGACATGTTAAATGCACAAATCAGAATTCAATCAGGGAGGGATGTAATGGTGCTGTCATGATGGATTCCTGGAAATACAATTACCGGTAGGTCTAATTCCTACTTTTCTTTTTTTGGGGGGGGTGTTGGGGTTAATTTGTTGTTTTTAAAATTATTATGGCATGTCCCTCAAAGGTCAGAAAAGGACTTGGGGGGAGGGGGGACTTTATTTCATTTTAATTTTTTTTACACTAGAGGACCCGAAAAAAAATAAAAATTCCACAAAACCACCTGAAAACACCTTCATGCATGGCTACTAGTAGTTTGAGCTGCCAAAAACATCATCTTAGGTTACTTGTAGCACACTGATGTAATGCCAGAGCCGCTTGCTAACTTTTGGTAATAAGGTGGGACTTGCCGTTTCAGCGTGCACTGTAAAATGACAGATCCCGGCATCCCCTTCTATCCCCTGTGCTCCTCTATCCCTGCCCACATTGTGCATGAGCTTGGTAGCGTACTGCCGAGACAGCGGATTGGAAGAAGGGGGCTGGCTTACTTCATCAATAGCATCGCTGTGACAGCCCCCTAGTGGTCACGTGAATTGCTGGCACGGGTGGACCCTCTTGGGCTTGTGTCGCTGCGTCATCCCTGCTGAATGAACTGCAGGACTTCCGGGGCCACGGGACTTTGTTCTCAATCCGCGAACAGGCACACTTTAGTAAGTCGTAGTATATTAGTAAGTTACTTAATATCGAGTTTTTGGATGATTGCCATATCATTTTATGGCGCTGGATAACACCTTTAATTGGGGCTGCACAACAGCCCCAATGATGGGGAAAATCAGCCCTGTTGTAGCCATTGTTAGGGCTGTGCTGGGTCTCGTTGGACCCAGCAGCAGCCTCCTATCATTATCCCCACGATCATGTGACCAGTCACATTACCACCAGGACCAATAGAGGCAGGGGCTAATTAAGCGTTGTGTACGGGAGTATAGAGTAGACAAAACCCGTGAAAACCACTTCTCCAGCGGTCCCTGGCAGCTTCGAACTGCCGGGCACCCGACATTTAGCTTCCTGAACAGTTGAGAAGCAAGCTTAAACCTGCGCCGTATATATACAGTGGTCGGTCCTCAACTGGCTAGACTTTTATTTCAAGGGTGACCTTGATATTCAGTTCACACGGCAAGAGAAATCGGCCTCTGAAATCCAGGTGTATTTTGAAAGCCTTTTTCAATTATGCGAGCGTTTTAGAAATGTGTTTTGAGGTATATTTTCGGAGCTTTTTTACATAGTCAATGGGAAAAATGAGCTTGTGAAACGCTAAGACATGTCACGTCTTTATTTTTTTTATTTTTTTTTCCTGAAGCGTCTTTTTACACTGCGCTTTTTAATTCGGTGCCATAAAATGTCGCCTTGTATGAACTACACAGTGCATTTCCCATAATACACAACGAAATACACCTGAAAATATTCCACATGAACATCGCCTAAGGGCTCATTCAGGCGAACGTGAGTAACGTCTGTGTGCTGCGCAGGGAAATCACGCGCAGCACACTGACCCATTGATTTAAATGGGGCCGCTCACACATGCTGGAGTTTTCACACAGAGAGAGTCCCTTGCGTAAAACCCACTGCATGTCCTATATTGGTGCGTTTTTCACGCACCTATCGCCTATTGAAGTCAATGGGTGCATGAAAATCACGCACAGCACACGGATGCATAATGGAGCAGATTCACGCGCGTGAATCTAATACGCTCGTGTGAATGTATCTTCAGGCTTCCTTCACACACACTTTTTGCGTGGACATTTTTTTTGAAGCTTTTTTTTTTTTTTTTTTTTTTTTTTTTTCAAATTAGTTTTTACTACCTGCGTTTTTTTTTTATGTGGCATTTTTCACATTGCAAATCATGTGATTCAAAGAACATGTGATACAAAGATTCCTCATGCAAACACATGATTTTTCATAAAAAGAAAAAATGCCACCAAAAACGCCATAAGACAACGGAACACGTTTGAGTATTTCAAAGCGGCAAAGAAATGAAAACAAAAACATGTATGTCTATGGCAGAAAAATGACACTAAATTCTGAAAAAACACCAAAGCCAGCCTTGCTGTAATTTTTAAAAAAATGCCACTGAGCCAAAAAACACCACACAAACTAAAAATAAATTACACCGAAGAAAATATCATGTTTGTATTGCTAGTTTATATTTACCGAATGATTTCAAGCATTTGGCCTGAGCGTTTTTTTCCACAAAAACATGGCGTTTATCCTAAACGCTGCGTGTAAAGCTACCCTAAAGGGTAATCTTTAGAGGGGCCCCTACCCTGTTTTCATTTGCTTTCTATACAGAACCGTTATTGCTCCCTTCTCGGGTGTCCACCGTCAAGTACAGCGAATTCGACAGGGAAAACAGCGCCCAGCCATATTTTAAATGAATGGCCAACCATGTAATCCACAGACTTGGTCCACCTTTTTGTCTCCTACAGTGGGGTTCTTAACTTGGGGACCCCCTTCTAAGACACTCCTATGACCTAATATGACGACCTAGAGAGAGGTTGTCTTCATGAGACAATACCTTTAAAAATAGGCCACATTTAAGGAGGACTCGTCGGTTTTTTGTTTTTTTTTCCTCAAAGGCTAAGAAAAACTTTTCAATAGTTTTTTTTTTTTAATGTATTTTGTAAAAATAGGCATTTTCTAAAATACTTTTATTAAAAACTTTCCTTTTGTTTCTGTTTTCGGCTCCTATCTACTGTACATAGACGTTGCGGAACAGCGCTGTCAACTGGATCGGTCAATGAGCTGGACTCATGGGCCTCTGACACGCATTTAACCCTAAGGCCTGGTTCCCACGTAGCGTAAACGCTTTTGAATTTCCGCAACGGAATTCTGTGCGGAAATTCTACAGCATTTACAGTAGCAGCAAAGTGGATGAGATTTTAACACTCTCATGCCCACGCTGCGAGAAAAAAACCTCAGTGTAGGCGTTAATAAATTGACCTGTGGTGCAGAATTTAATTCTGCAGCATGTCAATTTATGCTGCCTTTTTGTTGATTTTCTGTTGCGGGTTTTCCTCATTGAATTAAATAGGGATGCAAATCCCGCAATAGAAAGCCAAGTGTTGCTACTTTTGCAGCGTAATGTCAGTGATTACGCCCACAAAAATAAATCATACTTACCTGGAAAGCCCTCCTTCCTGCAATCCGGCCTCCTGGTCTGATGTTTCATCCCATGTGACCCCCACAGCCAATCACAGGCTACAGCGTCACATGGCCATGCAATGTCATCATAGGAGACCGGACTACGCGGAGAGCAGACAGAGGGGGTAAGTATGAGCGCTTTCTTCTGCAGTGAAAATTCCGTTAGAGAAGTCGTATCAAAATGTGGTGCCATTTTTTTCTTTTTTTTTCTTCTTTCGGATGGAATGTCCGACACACTGCGTGATTTTTACGCAGCGTATCCGACCCGGGGGGACCCGTTCTAAGAGTGTATTCAGACATTGTGGTTAAAAAACCGCATGTGTTCTTACTGCGATTTGATGCAGTTGCAGTAAAAGCACAAAAACATCAAATAACAGTAAAAATGCATGCGGTTTTAACCACACCTCAAACGGAATGTCTGAATACACCCTAAGGTCCCGTTGAAAAAAATTTTTGATTCGAAAACAACGCCAAAAAAGGCAAAAAACACCTCCCTTTAATGTCAATGGGATGTGGAGGTGATTTTTTATTTTTTTTTTTCGCGAGCGGAAAAAAGCGTCATGCACTTCAGGCGTTTCCGTCTCTGACCTCCCATTTGACAACAATGGAAGGCAGAGAAAGCAGTTTTTGCTGCGTTTTTTTGTCAGCAGCGCTCAATGCCGCAGCCGAAAAAAGCCAGAAAATACGCTGCAAATAGTCCTAAAGGAATTTTGAGGCAGATTTTTCCGCCTGTAAAAAAACAACTGTGTGAACAAGGCCTAAGGCTACATTCACATGAGTGTGTAAAAAAGACGCATAAATCTGACAGTGTGCCTTGTTTTTGCATCAGTGTACTTTGCGTGTGGCATGTTTTTCACGCGCTTGCAAGGACATGCAGTGAGTCTCACGCAACGGGCACTCGCTGCGTGAAAATTCCCGCATGTGTGAAAAGCCCCGTTGAAATCAATGGGTTTGTGTACTGTGCGTTATTTTAACGCACAGCACACGGACGAGGATCACGCTCGTCTGAACGAGCCCGAATACTGATAACATTTAAGTTTAGAATGAGGGTATGTTCACACGCTGAGTCAAAAACGTCTCAAAATACAGAGCTGTTTTCAAGGGAAAACAGCTCCTGATTTTCAGAAGTTTTTGAAGCCACTCGTGATTTATGCTGCGTTTTTCACAGCTGTTTTTGGAGAACATCGTAAAACCCATTGCAAGATGTTTGTAGGCGTAATGGAGCCGTTTTTTCAGGCGTAATTAGTCGTAAAACGCCCGAATTACGCCTGAAAAT
This sequence comes from Rhinoderma darwinii, assembly GCF_050947455.1. NCBI lineage: Eukaryota > Metazoa > Chordata > Amphibia > Anura > Rhinodermatidae > Rhinoderma > Rhinoderma darwinii. Next base: position 37,215 of record NW_027461663.1, read on the forward strand.
AGTGCGTGTGAACATACCCTGAAGGTGACCGTTTTTTTCCGCCACAGCTTTTTAGGGTATGTTCACACGTCTTAACAAATGACGTCTGAAATTACGGAGCTGTTTTCAGGCAAAAACAGCTCCTGAATTTCAGAAATTTTTGCAAGTACTCGCGTTTTTCAATGAATGGAGTCCATGAAAAACTGCTCCAAAAACGTCCCAAGAAGTGACATGCACTTCTTTGACACGGGCGTCTTTTTACGCGCCGTCTTTTGACAGACGCGTAAAATTACAGCTCGTCTGCACAGAACATCGTAACCCCATTGTGAACAATGGGCAGATGTTTGTAGGCGTAATGGATCAGTCTTTTCAGGCGTAATTCGAGGTGTAAAACGCCCAAATTACGTCTGAAAATAGGCCGTGTGAACATACCCTTAAGACTTTGATTCTGCAGTGTTCACCATGAGGTATAAATAACATAACTTTATTCTGCGGGTCATTCTGATAACAGAAAAATACCACATAAATTTGGTATTGCTGTAACTTTTTTTTTTGAGTTTCCGTATTTTTTTAGTAAATCGCTTTTGTGATGCCACATAACTATTTGTTTTTTTTCCAGCGTTGGAGCTTCGAGAGTTTGTCTTTTGAAGGGCGACTTGTCGTTTTTTTTAAACTATTTTGGGGTACATGGGACTTAATGATTAACTTTTATTGCTTTTTTTTTTTTTTTGGGGAGGGGGGATGAACAAAAAAAATGCAGCTCTGCCATTTATTTATTTATTTATTTTTTTTTTTTAAAGTGGTAACTGCAGAATAAATAACACCGTTGTGGCGATACCAAATATGTGTACTTTTTTTATATTCTAACATCCTTTTCTATAACTAAGCATTTTCTAAGGCATATAGAGTGTTTTGTATTTCTTTTTTAACTTTTAATTCTTATTTTTGGAACATTTTATGAACTTTTTTTTTTTTCTTTTTTTTTAGTCCCACTTTGGGCTTTTACAATGCTATTGTTCGTCTACGTAGTACGCTGCAGTGCTATATTGTAGTTTATGATGCCTGTTGGTGTAAGACTGATAGGCTGCCTTTGGCAGGAACTATTAGGCCAAGTTCCCATGGGTCGGATACGCTGTGTAAAAATCACGCAGCGTATCCGACCTGGAACCCACAGCACCTTCCGTCCGAAAAATTTCACCACATTGTGGTTCCGTCTTTCAGACTGGATTTCCGCTGCGTAAAAAAGTGCTCATAAGTACTCCCTCCTTTGACGTCCACTCCGGCCTGCCACAATGATAGGCTGCAGCGGTCACATGGGATGAAATGTTATCCCAGGGGGCTGGACTGCAGGAAGAAGGCAAGCGTTCTGGATAAGTATGATTTTATATATATTTATTTTTTTTGCAGCTTAATTTCTGAGATTACGCCACAAAGAAACGCAGCATAAATTGACATGCTGTGGAATTAATTTCCGTACTGGCTGAAAAAGGGAGCCCCCTCCATCTCGCTAACAATTTACCTACCAAAGTGGGATATTGGGCATTACACGTTGCCCATGGACATGGTGGGTCCTCCAGTGAGATTCTCTTTATAGCAACTGTATTTGAAAATAGGTTTTTGGAACCTTTTTAAGTAGTAGAATGGTAACGTGTAAGACTGAACACGCAAAACTCATGTGACGCATTTTAGCAGCGTTTTCCCTTACATTTAAGTTTGGATAAGCTATACTTTGGGTAGCTTTGTCCTTTTTCCCTATTTGAGGCTTTGTTCCACCCTCACCACTTTTTGTTAGGATACATGGCTGAGAGGGGAGTCTTCTAGGAGCAAAATAAATGAATAGATCTGGATAGAAATGGCTTCAAAATGTTTGACCCCAGCAGTTGTTACTGAGGGGTGTCTCTAGCCCCAGCATAGTGAAGTACAAGCTGTAAAACACAACGCCAGCTTTCATCTCCAGTCCCAGTATCCCACAAATGTTTACCATGTGAGGAAGTAGAAAGTAGACTTTAGTCTAATGGCTGGTGGGTTTATTTAGTGTTGGGTTGTACAGGTCCTGGGCAGCAGAGCTTGCTCTCTGCACATTCGTCTTAGCAGAGCATACAGATTGTATACAGAGATGATGTCATCAGCCCATTAATCTTTCATCCTCCCTCCTTCCTGATACTAAATCCAGCCACTGTCATCCTGAACTTCCCCTCCTAAATCTGTTCTCGTCTAATCCCTCTCATCTGCTTATGGGCAGAGGGCAATAACGGGGGTTCAATAAAGGAACAAATGAAGTGTATTTCTATGCATATTCATTCCAGAGCAGATGATTCAACATAATGTTAATTCTTTCGCTAGTATTCGGGCGTGTGAAAAGAAGCTTGAGAACATCTTTGCGAGGTAGCTTCATTACGTAATACCAGGGATTGTGTCATACTAATTCAGCATTTGTATGTGTATAGGATGGGATCAATGAAGAGTTCCTGATCTATCGGTTTTAGTAAATACTTGTATTCCCCATGAAATGAAAATTCTGCAGCATCTTTTATTAGAACCCTACTTTGTGCTGTTCCTCTGTTATTCCTCCTAGAAATTTATGAACAAATTGACAACAGGGTGTTACCGGTTGGGTGTGTCTTCACACAGTCTGACAGTGCCCAATCAGTAGGGGCGTGCCACTTTGACAAGGGGAATGGTAACACTTAGTTGTTAATTTATTCATACATTTCTAGGAAGAACGGCACAATGCAGAGTTCTAAGAAAATATGTACCAAAATTGTTAGTTCATGGCGAATACAAGTATTATACTAAAACAGATATGTCAGGAGGGGTGATAGGACCTCTTTAAAACTAATGCATCTCAAGTTAGTATATGTGAAATTAGGGTTGTCACAATACCAGAATTTGGACTTTAAGGCTGGGTTCCCACAGTGCAGATGTTGCATCCGGTTTTCTTTTTTAAGCCAAAATCAGGGATGGAACCTAAACAGAAGAAATCTATAAAGAAAGGTCTTATAGGTCGTCTCTCTTGGATCCAATTGTGGTTTTGGCTTAAAAAAAAGGCATGCAAAACTGCTCTGTGGGCAGCGTGGGCATGAGATTTTCTAAATCTCATTCACTTTGCTGCTACTGTAAATGCTGGGTAATTTCCACTCAGAATGCAGTGTAGTATCGCGATTCTCGATACCAAAACCTTATTTTGCCAGCACTAAAAAAAAAAAACACTAAAATATAAAGTCATTCCGTTTTTTGATCGGAGGCACATGGTGGTATCTATTTTGATCCTCCACGGGCCTCACATTAATAGTAATTAACTTGATGTGATCACTTACTATAATCATTATAGTAATGTGTGAGGTACATGATTGCATAAATTACTATTAATGTGAGGCACATGGAGGTTCAAAATTGATATCCGCATGTGTCCTGTAGATAGTGCCCCCTATCTGCCATGGAGTTTGTGCCATTAACTGTGCCTACTAAATAAGATAAATGCTAAATACTCACTTGCCCCCATTCCCACGCTGTCCTCCAGCGGAAGGATGCAGGCGACACGATGACGTTATCGCTTCGCCTGCATCACTGGTAAAGAGCTGAACGCAGATACAATTGAGTGCAGGGGGACCAGGTCGGGATCCTGCTTCTCCCCGATTCCGCAAACTGGCTGTTATTTTAACGACTATTTCGGGAGAACAGTCTGGATCATATGTCCAGGCAAATGATAAATGCCTTGAGGAGTGTCATTTCCAAAATGGAGTCACTTCTTGGGGGTTTCCACTGTACTCTGGTACCTCAGGTGCTTTGCAAATGTGGCATGAGCCCAGCAGCAATCCAGTAAAATCTGAGCGCCAAATGGTGCTTCTTCCTTTCTGAGCCCGGCCACGTGCCCAAACAGCAGTTTACTACCACATATTGGGTATTGCCATACTCTGGAGAAATAGCTTTACAAATTTTAGCGAACTTTTTTTCTGCTTTTTTCCTTGTGGAAATTTTAAAAAATCCAACATTGGAAAAAAAAAGTTTTCATTTTTCACTGCCTAAGGCCTTATTCACACGAACGTGTTATTTGTCCGTGCTACGCGCGTGATTTTCACTCGCGTTGCACGGACCTATGTTAATGAATGGGGCCGTTCAGATTGTCAGTGCATTTCACGCAGTGTATTGAAGTCAATGGGTGCGTGCAAATCGCACACGGAAGCACTTCCGGGTGCCGTGCATGATTCGCGCAACAGTAGTAAAAAGAATGAATGTTTTTATGTTTACAAACCGAAAAGCACGAGGTGCTTTTCTGTTTTAATTCAGAGTGTCATAATGATGCCGGCTGCGTGAAAATCTGACATGCGACATGCAAAACTGACATGCGCGCGCAAAACTGACATGTAAGTGTGAATAATTTAAATGAATACAGCAAAAAAAAAAAACCTGTGGGGTGAAAATACTCACAATACCGTGTCGTTTTCCAAATGGAGTCACTTTGGGGGATTTCCACTGTCTTGGCCTCTCAGGGGCTTTGCAAATGCGACATGGCACACGAAAACCATTACAGCAAAACTTCAACTCCAGAAGCCAAATGGTGCTCCTTCCTTTCTGATATCTGCTGTGTCCAAGGAGCAATAACTGAGAACATATGGGGTATTGCTGTACTCGGTAGAATATTTTTTTTACAAATGTTGGGGTGCCTTTTCTCCTCCTTTTTATAAATTAAAAAAAATCTGCGCTAAAACAAAGTTTTATGAGAAATCTAAATTTTTATTTTCATGCCCGGTTTTCAATATATTTAGCAAAAGACCTGTGGGGTAAAATTGCTCACTATACCCCTAGATAAAGTCCTTTGGGGTGTAGTTAATAAAATGGTCTCTTTTTAGGGGTGTTGCCTTTGTTTTGGTTTCATGTGGGATATTTCTGAAAACTGCAGAATCAGGGCAATAAATATTGAGTTGTGTTTCTCTGGTAAAACTTTCCGTGTTACAGAAAAAAAATAATTAAAATGGATTTTCTTAATAAAAAATTACATTTGTAAATTTCACCTCCACTTTGCTGTAATTCCTGTGAAGCACCTAAAAAACTTTCTGAATGCTGTTTTTGAGGGGTTGACTTTTTAAAATGGGGTGACTTATGGCGGGTTTCTAATATACAAGGCCCTCAAAGCCAATTTAGAACTGGTCCCTAAAAAAATAGGTTTTGGAAATTTTCTTCAAAATGTGAGAAATTGCTGCTAAAGTTATAAGCCTTGTAACGTCTTAGAAAAACCAAAGGACTTTCAAAAAACCATGCAGATCTAAAGAAGACATATGGGAAATGCTAACTAGTAACAGTTTTGTGTGGTATGGTGCGCTGTCCTGAATCAGTCAGATCATTGGCACTAACAGGTTTAGTGAAAGCGGGTACTACATGTCTGACACTTAGGATGGAGCGGTTACCGATCACCTCTAGGTTATGAAAGCAGGACCCACTTTGACTGAGCCGGTCAGTGCCGCTGACCTGACGGATTCAGGTCTTCGCTCACCATACAGCTGTTCTGTATACAGAATACAAAGCAGCTGTATCTCAAAAAGTAAAAATAATTTTTAATGAAAAGTATTTAGAAAGTTGCATGAAACCCACTGATTGAAAACTTTTTATTTTTTAATAATAAATATGCCGTGTGAACCTCCTTCTGGTCACCTTTTATACTATTGGTGGTGTCACTAACCAGGGAAGATAGCTGTTTATTATCAAGTTATACCAATTTTGTTTCAAAAATTAGTTTTCTTCAGTTGTGTTCAGATAACACTCTAATAAGTGTATATATTTTCTTTATTAATAGATGTAATTGAAAAGAGAGCAGCTTCAGAGGTAAGAACGTTGTAATGCTTTTTCACTTGCTATATATATATATATAGTTGAATTCCAACAATCCATCATACTTGGGACTGCCAACAGATTGCGCACCTATACACATATGTACTTGCCTGCTTCCCAGTGGCTACAGCTACAATACATGCGCATTAAGGCTGGATTCACACGAGCATGTTCGGTCCGTAAAGGACGGAACGTATTTCGGCCGCAAGTCCCGGACCGAACACAGTGCAGGGAGCCGGGCTCATAGCATCATAGTTATGTACGATGCTAGGAGTCCCTGCCTCTCCGTGTAACTACTGTCCCGTACTGAAAACATGATTACAGTACGGGACAGTTGTCCTGCAGCGAGGCAGGGACTCCTAGCATCGTACATAACTATGATGCTAGGAGCCCGGCTCCCTGCACTGTGTTCGGTCCGGGACTTGCGGCCGAAATACATTGTGTCCTTTACGGACCGAACATGCTCGTGTGAATCCAGCCTTACACTACCACTTGCATCAGGTACTTAATTGTGATCTATAGGTCCTGCTGTGGAGTCACTATAGACCTGCGGCTAAATTCCAGCATGAGGCTATTTGCATGTTGGATTATCCGGATTTACAGACTAGGAGTTAGGCTTTCCCTGTACTAGATTTAAAGATGTTATAATTTGAATTATTTTTTTATTTTTTTTTAACGTGCTTATACATCACCGTTTTTTATTTTTTGTATTTTTTTTTTATTTTTTTTTGTGGCCACCATTTTTGAATAAGTGACAACTGGATTTGTCTATTAGATGCCCTAAGGAACTTAAGCCAGCGGACACTGCTACCTGCGACTCGGCAAACACTTACCTGTGTGTAATGATGGGGCTGATCCGCTGTTTTCCCCAGATGAGCCACGTGGCTACTTGATGATCACCTTTCTTACAAAGGGGCTGTGGTTGTGGCCATGTTGTCCCACTAGGCTGCTTCATTTACATGCTTTGTAGCTGTGCACCAAACTGGCTTGTTTCATAAAGCATCAAATACGTGCCATAAGTTAAAGGTGTCTGTTCCTTTTAATATAAGACAGTGAGTCAAACTGACTGTCGTTCTACAAAGTGAACCTCCAGCCTGAAATTCATGTGGACCTGACCGTACGCGTGCACTTATTTCTAATATGCTATTGGATTTGCATCTGTGTAACAATGCAGGCAGAAAGTCTGTCCCGTTAATGTATACCCATCATAACCAAGTATGATCCAATAAAAATAGTTTGATTAGTAGGATGTAGAAGGAGAAGCCGAAGAAGATTTCAAATTGGTGTTGTTTTTTTTTTAATTACTCTATGAGGTCCTATTGATCCTGATCCCCAGGACAGATTAACTCTTTCAGCAATACTAAAGGCAGTTCTTCTCCAGTGAAGTGTTTTATACAAGAAAAATGTCCAGCAGTGAGGACACTATTCTGACATACATATCACTTGGTTGGAGAAAGATGTCCATACAAAATCTGATGATTGAAACTTTCGAGTCATGCTTGTTAGCTGCTTTATTACCTTTGCCTTGTAATAAGTCTCTTTTCTTTTCTGGGCAGCCAGGAGCTGGTAAAAAAATTGGGCACCGTGGAGTTGATGCCTCAGGAGAAACCACCTATAAAAAGGTTAGTTCTTATTTTTCTATAGTAAGGTCAATAGTTTACATTTAAGCTATGGACCTCTGTAATGTTTTACTAACCTCAAATAAGTTTTTTTTTTTTTTTTACAGACCACATCGTCTACGTTAAAAGGTGCCATTCAATTGGGTATTGGATATACTGTAGGCAATCTAAGTTCCAAACCAGAGAGGGATGTCCTAATGCAAGATTTCTACGTAGTTGAGAGCATCTTCTTTCCTAGGTGAGGAGAATGACTTTAGTGTCTGATGGCTTTCACAAGACCTCTCATTAATCTTAAACGCCATCTAAACCTTTCTATCACTATTTTTTTTCTTCAATGTTTGTGTTTTATATACATATTTTTTTTCAATAGACTTTTCTTAAAAATTTAAGATTTTGTTTTAGCACCACAGCTTTTATGTATCCATTATACACAGAAGCTGCAGAAAGCCACTGAAATCCGAATCAGTCAACTCTAAGTTTATGAACTTAGATTTGATGGGTATTCGGGTTATATTTTGTGTTCCAGACACACAGGAGTGCGGTTAGTAAAACTGACTGACAGATTTGGCTTACCTCAGCATTCTGCAGCTTCTATGTATAGTGGATACATAGAAGCTGCAGTGCAAAAACAAAATAAAATCTTTAATAAATGACAATTTGGAAAAATTAAACACATACATTTAATAAAAAAAAAGACTTTAACACATTTTGGTTAACTTTCAGTGAAGGCAGTAATCTTACTCCTGCCCATCATTACCCAGACTTTCGCTTTAAGACATATGCCCCTGTGGCTTTCCGATATTTTCGAGAACTCTTTGGAATACGCCCAGATGACTATTTGGTAAGTGCGACCTTTAATTCCAAGAATATTTATAGAAGTAGTCTCTCTCTGAATAAAATGTGTTACAATTTTGCTGATGCATTGAAGAAATGGGGGGCATAATAACATGCACTGGTAATTCAAATTTGATGTGTTCTCCTCGACCTCTGGTGATATTAATAAACGTTCCTTTAGTAGCAGATTGAGAATGGTAGTGCATGTCCATTTTCCTTCCATTCTGATGAGGGGTGTAGTTTTGTTTTTTTTTTGGTAATCCTATCTTGATATGGTGGGTATAGCATGATTTTTTTGTCTCCCTACTTATTTTGCTGTGGGCAGTCATAAAAAGAAGGGAACTTGGTTAATAAAATGGTCATGTGTACATTCGACAAACATCTCATTGTTCAAAGCCTGGTTTCATTTGTTCTACTGCTTTTTAATTCACAGTATTCTCTTTGTAATGAACCTCTTATTGAGCTTTCCAATCCTGGGGCAAGTGGATCTCTCTTTTATGTCACCAGCGATGATGAATTTATTATCAAGACCGTTATGCATAAAGAAGCGGAGTTCCTACAGAAACTTCTACCTGGATATTACATGGTATGTAAATCATAAATTTCCAGTCATTAAAAAGAAACTCTTCATACTTTTGTTAAAGCTGTTTTCTTCTGCTGAGATGTTCATCACGGTATTTTACGATGTCAGACGCTCCTTAGTCAGCATAGACTAAAGAGGAACAGAAAATAAACCTCCGTTCCTTTCACTGTTTTATTCTGTTAGCAGACGTGTGCCAATTAAGTCTCATCGCAATAAACCGTATTTGGAACGGAAATGAATGTCCTTTTGGTATACGTTCGGGACCGTATACATCGGAACTTCTTTTTTTGTTTGTTTGTTCCCGCATTGAAAAGCATTTTACTACATCTTTCACTCCAAGAGGATCCCGCAAATAAAAAAAGGACTACCACTTAGAGTATATGTGACAGCTGCATAGATCTGAAGCATACATTGTGTCACACTTTAACCAAAACACATTGGTGCAGATTTACTAAGCTGTGTTAGTTTTAGACCAGGCAGTCAGAAGATCTCCAGAATTCTTTCTGAAGTTGATAGCGACAAATATAGATTTTTAAAATGTATGTCATTCCCCGTATTAATCTTAAACACTTTCAAGCGGTCATTAAAAAAATCTAAAGAACAATTTACATTTCACTTTTCACTTCTCTAAAGAGAACTACAATTTCAAGCATTTGACATGTCAGAAGATTTGATCGGTGGGGGTCCGAGCACGGAGTACCCCACGATCACTAAAACAAAGCAGCCGAATCTTTCGGGTTTGATCGGCTTTCCTCGGAAGCAAGCTGTGTACAGACTCATAGACTTTCTATTGAGCCCGTACGCTGCTCTGAGGAATGCTGATCAGAAACGAAGCGGCACAGCGCTCAAGCAAGCACTTCTGCCACTTCGTTTTAGCGATCTGTGGGGGTCTCAATCCTCGGTCCACACCGATTTTAAAACTTCTAAGATGTCACTATATGTCCAGTTTTTTAAAAGTTTAGTTACCCTTTGAATTTCAGTAACTATCTATAATATCTTAAGAAGTTGTTTTAGGCTCTGTTCGCAACGGTGTTGTTGGCTTCATTCACAATGGTAACCACAATGCAGCACCTGATCTGTTGTGCGATGGGTCCATCGGTTTCTGTCAAAGTTTAGTTACTTTGATAGGAAGAATAGCACTCAATACTCCTGGAATTTGCAACAGAGGCTCATATAGCCTAATACCGAAGAGTATGATCACACGCTAAAGTAAAAACTGTAAAATATGGAGCGGTTTTCAAGGGAAAACCATCTCTGATTTTCAGCTGTTTTTAAAGCATCAAACGTTTTTTTTCGATGCGCTACTTTTGGAGCCGGTTTTACTATTGACACCATGAAAAACTGCTCAAATGTCTCAAGAAATAACATGCACTTCTTTTTACGGGGCATTTTTTTTACACGCTATTTTTTCAAACCTCTGCGTAAAAAACAAACCCTGTATGAACAAAATGCCGTTTTTCACCTTGAAATCAATGGGCAAATGTTTTGAGGCGTTTACGCCCCGAAAAACGTCTGCAAACACAGCGTGTGAACATAGCCTAATAGTCCATAGAGTTCAGCAGGATCGGTCCCATGACGAAGAGTCATTTCATCATCGAAGAAGGCTGTGCAACTAGACATCCAATCCCCCGGCAATCTATGGAAATCTCAATCAGTGACTGGGGACCAGAATGTATATTCGTGAGCGTACTCGCATACTGCAGTAAGTACACTGCTAATACTTTTTTGGCCCCCACATAACCCCTTTAATGAGAAGCACCATTTAAACCCACACTTCCAATCTCCGCTACTTAATTAAAACCTCTTTTGCCGATACGCTCTTAGAAAAGTCAATAACACAGAAGTTCATTTACTTTTTCTTGTTGCACTGTGGATGTTTACTTAATGTGCTCTGTAAAATACATGAACAGTACACCTCTGTGTTATTCGTTTAGTTAGATTGTTACAATTATAAGCAAACCCAATCTGACCACATTTTATTAGAAAACCGTGCAGAAATCCAGGTAATTCCATATGTTCACTTTTTCTTGCAACTGTACTAGCTGGGTTTCTGTGAATGGCTTGATCAACCAGTCGTCCAAGTACATTGCCATTAAGATTACCCTTGAGGGGCTGCCAGAACTACGATTATCTTAGTGAATACCCTTGGTGCTGATGCCAATCCATAAGGTAGACCGGTAATCTGTAGGTGCTGTATCAACTGGTTCCACCTGATCATTATAATAAAAAATTTCTTGTCACTTCTTAAAATCGGATTATGCAGGTAGGTGTCCATGAGGTCTAGTGTAGCTATACAGTCGCCTTCCTGAAGGATTGCCATGACCGACTTTATGTTCTCCATCTTGAATATCAAGGGCTGCAAGAACTGATTTTAGGTGCTTCAAATCGATAACAAAAATGTTCTTCTTGCTTGGGAACCACTAAAACAACATAATAGACTCCTAGAACTTGTTCTATAGGAAGCACTTCTTCTGGAGCCCCTCTTTGAAGAAACTGTTGAAGTAGGCGCAAAACTTGTGCGTTGAGATTTCGGTTTATGATGAACCTCTTAGGAGGAGGGGCCAAAGTTCAATGACTTACCCTCCTTCAATGCAAGATCTTTGCCAATCTACAAAAATAAAATAAAACCGCAAGCCTCCCTCTACCTTACTCAGGGTGGGGCTTGGCAACAGAATTCTTTCTTGAAAGCTGAGAGGTCCTTCTTAAAGGATGTTGAAGCGTGTGTTTTTTTTTGTTTTTTTTTTCTGCCAAACCCTGATGGCTTCAATTCTGACGAACGCTCGGAAAGGACCTCCTCTCCCTTGCCCAAAGGAGCCTTTTGTGTTTCTGTTGCTATGGAGGATGTGGAGATGTAACTTCTTTTAGATTCACTAAGGGGGTTCCAGAACCTTTTTGTATTAAAATCTAAATAGTCTGGTCGACTTTGAAGGGTGAGAATCGAAAATGATGCTTTGAAGCCTTGTCCCACAACGGGCGATATTTAATAAAACGAGACTTCTCCACGCCAGTTTCAAGGAAGTTGCAACGTAAATCATTAGGAGCAGACCATTCTTGTTTCATAATCCTTTGAAGACCCGGGTGGCATGGCAGAATCTCTGATGTCTGAGACATTGTTATCCGGCAGAGACTGATCGTATTAAACACCGTCTATGATGCAATTTTCTTTTTTTCTTTTTCCTCCCAGAGACGGATCGATGGACATCTAGAAGCCAAAATCCAACATAATAGAACATGGATAATAATACCAGACACTGGTACGGTACCCCCATGCATTTAAACAGGAAACCCTATACCAGAGAATCTACCACACACTTGCTAAAAGACAATCCTGGGAGCATCGCAGCCATTCTAGTCTAGAGCACCTTTGGAACAACCAGGAACTTGTAGCCAGGACAGTCCTGGCATTTATAGAAGGCGCACAAACCTGTCCTGAATCCAGAGCACCTAAAAAATGACAGGACAATATATTCATGACCAGCACACTCCTACTATGGAAATCAAGCAAAGTCCCTGTCCAGAACACTTCTGGCATTAAACGTTGCACAAAAAACAGTGTGTATACTCTAACAGATGCCCGGCTGCCCGGCAAAGTGTGGTGATCTGGGAATTCTGCAGCCCTTTAAGTGAATGCTGGTGTCTGCAACGTCCCTTCCGATGACGCCGCAGCGCTCAGTGACCCTTCCAGTCCGGGACTGTACCGTCCACTGTAGTGGAAATCTGCCCACACCGTTGAAACCAGGTCCGCAATAAGCTGCTACTTCACACATGAGACCCAGTCCTCTGTGCCACGGCAGCAAGACACTGCTGCTCCAGATTTCAGACCGCTGCCACGATTACTGGACACATCAGAAGATTAGAGCTGAAGGAAAATATTGTGCAACGGACATTCTGAATCCCCAAAAAATTACCACAAAGAAAATAGGGTTTCTATGCTGGGGACAGAAGATACATAATCACTGTCCGTCCGGTGAGAGGTATTTATAGTGGTGTCTCTGATTGGAAGGGGGGTGTTGTTGCTTGCTTAATGTTATTTAACTTGTTAATTATTTAATTATTTTGTCCTCTGTAGGTATTCCCACATCTGTGCTGCATGAGAATGATGAGGAAAATGGTTTAGCAAAACTATTTGCAAAAAGTAACTATGCAGTAGAGTGCATGAGAGGGGAGCAGGCAGTCATGTAAGGATGAACCTGCTCCCATAGAAATGACTAAGCATGGCTATCCTTCCACTAGCATGGGCTCTACTATACACTCTCTGCCTGCTCCCTCCTCACACTCTTACCTGTATAGTTGTTGTTAGTGGAAAAATGGTATCGGGGTATTGTAAAATGTCTAAACTTTATAACCCTATTTTAATAAGAACATTTGCTAACCCCATAAAGAAATAGAATATTCTGTTGCTATGAGCAGAAGATATTAGACGGTGTTCACATCACCGTCTGTGTTCCATTGAGGGGTTCTGTCTGAGGTTTCCGATGGGTTAACCCCTCAGCGGAAAGCAAACGGAAACCTCAGCTTCCGTTTCCCTCACCATTGAACTCAATGGTGACGGAAACCTAGCTAATGATTTCCGTCTGTCACTATTGTGACAGGGTTCTGTCGTTTTGACGGAATCCATAGCGCAGTTGACTGCGCTATTGGTTCAGTCAAGAACAATGGAACCCTGTCGTGACGGTGATGGAAATCATTAGCTACGTTTTAATCAGCATTGATATCAATGGTGAGGGAAACGGAAGCTAAGGTTTCCGTTTGCCTTTGTGTTGAGGGGTTAACTCGACGGAAACCGTGATGTGAACAGGCTCTTTCAAGTACCCCCATAGCTCTTTGTCACCTGAAGTCTTTGTATTGTATTTCATTAAAACAGAACCTGAACCAGAACCCACGAACACTTCTGCCCAAGTTCTACGGTTTGTACTGTGTGCAGTCTGGTGGAAAGAATATCCGTGTTGTGGTCATGAATAATATCCTGCCAAGAGTGGTCCGTATGCATTACAAGTATGACCTGAAGGGTTCCACTTACAAGAGACGGGCATCCAAGAAAGAAAGGGAGAAACGTAGTCCTACGTACAAAGACCTAGATTTCATTCAGGAGTCACCAGAGGGACTGCTCCTCGACAATGACACCTTCAGTGCGTTGGTTAAGACCCTGCAGAGAGACTGTTTGGTAAGTTGTTTGCCAGTATGCTAGATTTCCTGACTACTTTCCTACTCGCTAGTTAGGTTTTCTCAGCTTGCTGGACATTAATCAATCTTTTTTTTTAAAAATGATTCCAGCTTTAAAAGGAAAAACCTGTTCTGCATACTAGAATCTCACTTATGAGACGTGTATTCAGTCGCATGCTGTGAGGGCTCCCACTACTATCCTGCCTTTGTCCTGTCCCTGGGCTGTGCAACAGTCACAGGTGCCACATTTTTACTGCTTACCTTGTAGGAAGTATTCTAAAAAGGACCTGAAGTCCAGCTGCAGCATGATCCGCAAAAACAAAGGCGGTCCAGGCAGCAGAAATTGTGAGGCTCCAGATGGCGCCAATACCTTTGCGGCACAGGCTTCTTAATGCTGCATGGAGGTGGCAGCTAGACTGGAAAAGTTTTCTAGAATCTCTCTTGCTGACGCTCTAGATTACCAGAGTGCTGAAATTACAATGGGGGGAAAGTGTGATGCTGAAGACTAGAGGAAGAAAATGGCGCGGATCTGATCATAGCCAACCCGGAGAACACGCTTCAGCCTACTCTAACTGCTAACATAGACTTAAAGGTTTATCTGGGGACCAAAAATTGCATTGCAATAATATATTTATGTGAAACTAACTAACTTACTAATATACTTTAATTAAAAATTCTGTACTAAATGGTGCCGTTCAAACCTCATGAATTTTCAGTAAGTGCTGGAGCTTTTCTAATAATAATGACACCCCCCCCCCCCCCCTACATGGCCCCATGTGACTGAGCTCTTCATGTGCGGTTCGTGAACATGACCGCAAGGGGCTATCACATGGCCTATTGCTTGAGTCCCGAGCAGAGCATCAGCTAGTGCTTTGCTCGGGAACTACAGCAATGGGGAAACCCCTGAATTGACCAAATATGGCTGTCTGGAGCAGTTCTACAGTCCCGAGCAAAGCGCTAGCTGTTGCTCTGCTCGGGACTCAAGCAATAGGCAATGTGATAGCCCCTTGTGGTCATATTCACGAACAGCACACGAAGCAAGCCCACAGTCACGTGGGGCCGTGTCAGAGTGTCATCATTGTTAGAAAAGCTCCAACACACACACACACACACACACACACACACACACACACACACACACACACCCACCCTGAAGCATTTGACTAAGGTGTGCTTGATGCCTTAAACATCGCTGTACGCTGAGTGGGCACAGTGGGTCCGTACATGCCCACTGCCTGATGGGGGGGGGCCCCACCGTGGCCTGTCTTTCTCACGCTGTTACATTATGGGGACCTTGACATCATCCTTCCAAAAAGCATGAGCGCTCATGCAGGTTACCATCAACAACGATAAAATCCCCTTCTTTCCGGCTTGGTAGGTAGAGATACAAAAGAGAAGACCCCAATTTCAAGATGCCAAAAGGTGGCTGAGAAATCTTTTTCGAAGAAGCTTTAGAGGCGCTCAGCTGGCTGGATCTAAAGAAACACAGACTTTGACATCGTAATGTAGCACAATAAGAAGTACCTTGTTTTCCGTGAATGTCTATTATTTGATAATCTGTTCATCCTATCGGGGCTATTCAAACCCTTCTAAACCCATGGTGAAATATAACCGTGTCATTTGGCAGCTGGACTCTCACACCGCTATAATAATTTTACTGCTATAATACCCTACGTTACATTGCCAGGTTTCAAGGCAGATTTGTGCCTCAGTCTGTCCTGTTAAAGGCAGGCTAGGAACCTTATGGGTCGAGTTTGAAAGGAACTTTGGTACTGTTTTTTAGCTACACTGATAAGATATAATATCTCTTACGAGAATCTCACCCCTAGCACAAGCCACTTCCTAAAACTATGCAAATGGATAAAAAAAAATGGACATTGATATCATGGAATGTCTGAGGCATGTTAAACGGTGTGCCTTTTTATCCCTATGATCCGACAGTGGCCCGCCAACAGGAGACACACCTTTACTAAAGATATTACCTGTACTTTGAATAGATCGTAGATTAGGTCTTCCTTCCATGCTACATACACAGGATATTCTAGGGCAGTGCTTCTCAAACTGTGAGGTGCCCTCTAGCTGTTGGTGTGACACAGGGGAAGCCCTTTTGACAAGTGATTTATAAGTTGCAGTGTCCTCTCTCCGGTTGCACCAATATCTGGTTTAGCAACATAATTGACTTGTTTTGTTTTTATCTTAATGCTATACAAGGTTCAGGAGAACAATGGAATATAAATTTCATTTTGGCACGGACTTTGATCATGGGTGGGGAGACAGCAGTAGAAAAAGTTTGAGAAGCTGTGTGTCCATGAAGGTGAGCGTTCTCATTCACTGGTCTATTCCCTTTTCTATTTATAACTCAAGAATTAGGCAGAGGGGGCAGATACATTTGCTTATATTGCTAAATATTTGCGGAGTATTGCATCCTAATTGCACTGTACATTCCACCCCCGTTTTCCAGAGTGGTCTTTAAAAAAAAAAAAAAAATTGAAAAAAAATCTTATTTGTGGAGAAGGTGCCAAATGTGCCACTGGTACTTATGGCTGAATTTAGTAACCCATTCATAATGGGATGGGCTACGGGTAGACCATTTATCTGCAAACGATGCACCTACTATATTTGGCGTATTACTTAACTGCGCCAGTACCAAGCCATTTTTTATTTTCATTATTTCCGCCTCCCCATCTTCCAAGGGCTGTAAAGAAAATCTAGATATTGTTTGACCTAGTCGTTTGAATGCTTTTTTTTTTTATTTTTTTTTATTTTTTTAGCGCCTTAATCTATTGTACCATTATTGTGTATGTATATGTATGTATATATATATATATATATATATATATATATATATATATATATATATATAATCTTTGAGCGGTAGAATAGAAAAAAAAACAGCAATTCCATTGTTTTTGGTTTTCGTTTTTACGGATGACTAAGGCCTAGTTCACACAGAGTTTTTTGACTGAAAACGGCCGAAAACGTTTCAATGGGAGGTGGAGGCTGACAGATGAACTGTCTCGCGGGAAAAAGAAGCGACATACCCTATCTTCGGCCGTTTAGGTCTCTGACATCCCATTGACATCAATGGGAGGCAGTGAAAGCATATTTCACTGCGTTTTTGCCCGTGGCGCTCAATTGCCGCAGATGAAAATCGCATGCAGGCAGATCAAAATCTGCCTCAAAATTCCAAGCAGAATTTTGAGGCAGAATTTTCTGTCTGCAAAAAACTGTGTGAACATACCCTTACTACTTTTACAAAGGGAAAACTAATTTGTGAGGGCTTGTTTTATGCGGAGCTGTAGTTTTCATACCTAGGTAATGTATAATTGTTGGGGATCCCACCACTGGGAACCCCACTAATCACTAGAACAGGGGTCCCAAACCCCCGGTCCTCCCCTCTGCACGATCGCAGTGCGGAGGATTTTGACTATAGTGGTAGTCATGCATGTCCGCTAGCGCTCCATTCAATATCTATGGGGCCGACAAACAGGCGAGTACAGCGCTTGGCAATATCCGCCTTTCTCATAGAAATTGAATGGAGTGGCAGAGGCCATGCTCAACCGCCACTCCATTCAAAATCCAGAGTTCGGGACCCCCGAGGATAGATAATAAATGTTCTTAGTGGGGAAAACTGCTGCCTCTGGCAGGCCTTAGCAGAATCACAAGATGGCAAACCTGGGAGCTATCATTACCACTGTGATCGCATTGAAGGGGGGCTGATGGAGTGATAGTGTGTGCCCCCCGCTCTATCTAGCTGCTTAGATGCAGCGGTTGATATTGACCGCAGCATCTATGTCGTTACGCGACCAGAATTGGCATTTATTTCCAATCCCGGCTGTTAGTGCAAGATGTCAGCTGTAATGCAGAACGGACACCCGCAGCAAATGTAGCGGGCAATGGCCCATGAACGCCCTGTGCAATGACTGACAGTTATGTCATGGTGTGGCAAGTGGTTAATGTATAATGTTCATGCTTACTCTTATTGATAGACATTTGGAGAGTTAATCATCCATATATACGTGTTTTCTCATGCCACTCCAGTTCTTTATAACTATTTGCCTTGTATTGACATGTTCCCAATTAACGAAATTCTGTTTGCCATTAACCTTTTGTTGGCAATCCATGAAGTGGTATGGGTTACTTTGAAGACCAGTCTGCGGAACCTTATTAAAACATTAGCTGGAAGAAAAAATAAAATAACCGGTTGTTTGAGGAAATTCTTTGTAGGAGAGCATCTAAAACGGAGACCGCTTGTCTTCAACAAGATGAAATGCATAATGCAAATTAGAGGGAAGCACGAGAGGCACTATAAGCCTATATTCTTTAAGTGGCTGAGGACAATAATTTTTTTATGAAAGTTTCCCTATGAAGCAGGGGAAAGAGCAGGACATATGCTTGCAACAATTGCTAGCTCCCAAATTGGTATGTCCTTCGTTACTCCGCTGTGGTCCACAGCCAAGGAGCTAGTTACAGATGTCCTGGTAAAATTGGGTATCTCTTTACAACTTTTGTAAAAATGCATATAAATCCAGGTTGCAAATAACGCCCAAACCTATTTTAACGTATTTGGATTCTATCGCGCTCCCAATGTTGTCATTTGCAGATAGGGCCAGCGTTTGGGTGAATAATGATCTAATCGAGGCATTTGCATTCGGAAGGGGCACATGACAGTCTCCCCCTGTCTCCCCTTCTCTTTGCAAATATCATAGAGCCACTGGCTGCATTTATTAGGGCACACTCTAATATTAATGTTTTTGGTGTGATGGCTTAGAGGAATAGATGGCCATCTGCGATGATGATATGCTGCTTTTATTTGGAGATGCTGGGATGTTGCGTTCACTGTTGAAACATAAGGCCAATACATTGGATTGGCCGTTTACTGGAATAAATCGGAGCTGATGTTACTTGATGCACAACACCTTAAACTAGATTGAGAAACTATACTATTACAGTGTACGTCTACTAATAAATATTTTGGGAATGAGTATCTACGTCATTATTGCGCCATGAGTATGAGCACTTAAATCTAGACTCCCTTATGCTAAAAAATAGGCCAAAAATTAGAGGCTTGGTGTAAGCGGACACGATCTGCGATAGGTTGTACCAACCTCGTTAACCCCTTCCCAACCACTCCATGTAGATTAACGGGCTGCAGCGCTGGTCCTTGTGCCTGCAGCCAGTTAATCTACGTGTGCTCCTAACTGAGCGCACAGGCATTCCCCACAGCCCGGAATCTCCCAGTACGGGCTGCTACTAGCAGCCTTCGTACCGAGGGAACACGTCTGATGGGATCACAGTCGTGATCCCGCCGATTAACCCCTTAAATGCGGCGGTCAATACAGACCGCCGCATTTAAGGAGTTACAACAATATCGGCACCCCGCAGCGACTACGTACGGTATCACGTTGACCCGCAGAATAAAGGAAAAATTTAATTTATAGCCCACGGTGAACGCTGTAAAGAAAACAATAGAAGTTTTTACGGCCTAATTCCACTAAATTCAGCAAGAAACCTGTGGGATCAAAATGCTCACTATACCCCTAGGTAAGTTATTTTAGGACTGTAGTTTCCCAAATGGTATCATGGGGTTTTGGTCCCTCAGTGGCTTTTCAAAAGTGACATGGCACCCTGAAAACCACTGCAGCAAAACATGAGCTCCAAAAGCCAAATGGTTCTCCTTCCCTCCTCTTCCCTGCCATGTGTCCAAACAGCAGTTTTACCACATGTGGGATATTGCCGTGATCGGGAGAAATTGCTTTTCAAATGTTGGGGTGCTTCTTCTTTTTTATTTTTAATGCCTTGTAAAATGTCATCATTTTTACGTCTCATTGGAAAAAATTTAGATTATCATTTTCACGGTCTAATTCCACCCGTTCAGCAAAAAAACACCTTTTATAAATTCCTTGAGGGATGTATTTTGCCAAATGGTGTAGTCCTGGGGAGTTTCCACTGTTTTGACCCCACAAGACCTTTTCAAACCTGACATGGTGCCTAAAATTATAATAAATTATAAATATAATTTATATAATAAAAAGGAGGCCCCAAAATCCACTAGGTGCTCCTTTGCTTCTGGGGCTTGTGCTTCAGTCCATTACCGCACTAGGGCCACATGTGAGATATTTCTAAAAACTGCAGAATCTGGGCAATAAATATTTAGTTGCGTTTCTCTTATAAAACCTTCCGTGTTACTGAAAAATTGGATTAAAATGGATTTTCTAAAGAAAATAATGAAACTTATAAATGTCCCCTCCACTTTGCTTTAATTTCTGTGAAACATCTAAAGGGTTAAGAAACTTTCTAAATGCGGTTTTGAATACTTTGAGGGGTGCAGTTTTTAAAATTGGATGACTTTATAGGGGTTTCTAATATAGAAGGCCCTCAAAACCACTTCACAACTGAACTGGTCCACAAAAAAAAATAGGTTTTGGATATTTTCTTGAACATGTGATAAATTACTGCTGAAGTTCTAAGCCTTGCAACGTCCTGGAAAAATAAAAGGATGTTCAAAAAACGATGCAAACATAAAGTAGATATATGGGAAATAGTAATACTACAAAAAATTGTTACTAATTAACATCTGTTTTCCAAGCGGGTACATTTAAATTTAGAAAAATGCACATTTTTGCACATTTTCTCAAAGTTGGTGTTTTTCACAAATACTGAATTTATCGACCAAATTTTTCCACTAACAAAGTACAATATGTCACGAGAAAACATTCTCTGAATTGCTTGGATAGGCATAAGCATTCCAAAATTATTACCACATAAATGGACACATGTCCGATTTGAAGAAAATCCGCTGCGTCCACAATGCCAAAACAGGCTGTGTCCTGAAGGGGTTAAACAAAATGGATGCCCCAATTGTATATACCGCATAACTCCCCTGCATATATGCTGCATAGCTCCTCTGTCAGCAATTTATTATTTTTCATAAAGTCAACCACATATTCAGAGTTTTGATATGGCGCAAGGGTAACGCTAGCATTAAAGAAGAAACTTCACAAAAAAACAAGAAGGAGGGTGGTCTGGCGGTCACTGACCCAAGAACTTATTACTTAGCTGTCTGGGACTGCTGAACAATTCTTCTAATGCTGTGAACAATATTCCTTGATAATTAATTTTATTTGAAGCTCTAACCGCTCAAATTCACAACTCGCTCTAAACGAATTCCCATAAAATATGATTTATAAGGTATGGAGGAAGATGCAAGGTTTGCTAGGTAGGGGTAAGGACTGTACCCAAGCTCAAATTTAGGTTACGCCATGGCTTCCCGAATTGGCTAGTCTTAAAGGTTTGGGCAGCTGGAAATTTTTAAAGGCATTCGTTGCATCCTACGTATTTAAACCATTCTCTCTGTTAGAGTACGAATTACCTCAACAGTTCTACAAGTATCTTCAGGTAAGATATGTGATTAATAGAGAAATGGCTAATGGAATTAGAACAGTGGCCTATAATCCTATTCTAGATATGGCTGGAAATGTGGAAGGCTCGGCTGGCCTTATCTCTAAATTATACCAGTACCTTCTAATAAAACTACGTGAGCAATGGCAGAATATTGTAGATGAAACTCCACAAATACTGTGAAGCGCACACACACACAGGCTGTCCCATATTTGACACGAAGGGCAGGTACCGTTGAACAACGGAGAAAACCAGCACCCGATGGAACGTTAACTTAAAAGGTTTCGTCGAGGTGTCCGTGTATTTGCCATAAACCATAGCGCAGCATGCTGTGCTATTGCTTCTGGTATTTTTAGCGGAATCTGCGATGGAGGCTCCTAATGAAGCCTCTAATGCAGATGTGAACAGGGTAAGTTTGAAGATCAAGCTGCTTTGGAGCCAGTAAAGGTAGCGATGGCCAGAAAACGTATTGCCGAAAACTGGCTGCACAATTTTCCCTTTAACCAACATAAAGTTAAATGGTTATTAGATCGATGGGGGTCTGACTGTCAGCACCTCTGCGAATCGTCTGATTGAAGGAGCCTCTTTATTGTTTACATGGTTCTCACTTTTTATACCGGCATGCGCCAATACATTTGTAGAGCCTGTGCAAAGTATTGCACCACTGGGGAGGGTTTGTTTGTCTGTTTCTATTATTTCAAAATGCTAAATTTAAATAAAGTACATGATTTAAAAAACTTTCATAGACGGCATCTTTTCAAAAACAAACCCAAGTCCTCAGCACCGCTCCAACTCCATTTCTGTGTTCTTTGGAAATGACCGTTCACCAATGGAGTTCCAAGGCACCAGGATCCTTTAAAACGTAGGTTTTGTTTTTTTTTCTTGCGTAAAAGCAAAAAATAACAGTGAAGTTCGTTTCATAGATGTTGTCTATAATTTTTGACGATTTTTAGTTTAGGTTTTGCACCATGCATAGAAACAGATTGGGGCCGTTTTATCACTGTATTTATATAAGCTTTTTGGAGTAGATAGACTGGAAAAATGTGTTCGGGCTAAACACAATATTTATAAGGCCCATGTGCCACTTTTGGGCAGGGCTTCAGATTCACAATGGTATTCATATCAAAGGTTTTAGATACAAATTTTTATTTTGTCAACGTGGTTTTCTGCCTACGTAAGATTAATGTCATAGATGTATTTCAGAACATTTGTGGGGGTTGTGTGAGCTTAATGGGAGACGCACATTTTTTCCTTGAATAAAGTGGTCATGAGGTAATTTGTGTTCTCCGTCCCTCCTCCACAAGTGACCTTGATCCAAGTGTGACTATGCTTTAATCACACATGCCTTCACCAGCAATATAAAAAAAATCTATTTAGCATATCTATACTGCAGGGAGACTCCCTTTTTGTAGTCCACATAAGTTCAAAAAAATAATTCATCTGCTACTGATGGTTATATATGTCTAACCGCTACTTTGTGAATTGACCCCCTAAAAGACCATGAGAACAGTTAGTGGTAAATATATGGAATCTTGCACTATGGAAAGGATTTATATTTTCCTAATGGTACGGTATGTATGTGGGTGGGTGTCTTGTACTGTTTTGGGGAAGTAGAAAATTATTAATAGTCATGTTTTATTATTTGAAGATCATGAAGCAGAAGTGGCATCTTATTACCTTGATCCGTCCCCAGGTTTTAGAAAGCTTCAAGATAATGGATTACAGCCTTCTTTTAGGCGTGCACAACCTAGAGCAACAGGAAAAAGAGAGGCAAGCGGACGGGGCGCACAGTCAAGCTGATGAAAAGCGTCCAGTGGCACAAAAGGCACTGTACTCCACAGCAATGGAATCCATTCAGGGGGGAGCCGCCCGTGGGGAGTCTATAGATACTGATGACACGTGAGTTACTATATAGAGCATATTCTTCTACAGCATCCACATTTTTCTACAAATGACACCTCCTGAAAAGATCCAGCAGTGTTACATTGTAGAAGGAGAGCAATTTTTGTTTGGTGCAGTGGGCTGGCAGGAGAGCACATCTTTGACTGATGCTTTTTGGCCCGAAGCGGCAGAGCTTCCTCTTCCTCCTTCTTCCTCCTTCTTCCTCCTTCTTCCTCCTTCTTCCTCCTTCTTCCTCCTTCTTCCTCCTTCTTCGGGATATTGTTGTTCCCGGTTACCATATAACCGTTAATATTTGGTTCATTCAGTATATCTGCATGAACCGAATGACGATACAGATGTATCAGTAATCATTTGTCTAGTGCTTTCGCACTTTACATTGACACTTGTTGATTTAAAGTAATTGTGTGTGTAATAGTAGATCTTTTCCTTTACAGTATTAATACAAGTAGAGATCTATGACCCCACTTGTGTAATCGTAAGCACTGGGCTGTTTCTGTAAACTCTGCAATCCTGACCACCTGCACCAGGTACAGAGTGACCAGTTCCAGTGCTATTGGAGCACACTTGTCTATATGGCTACCAAATATCAGCCCTACGCGTTTCTTTACTTTATATATGTGCCTTAAATTTTCAGGGGCCTGCAGAATTAATTTATTAGATCTTCTAGAAGTCTAAGTGCACAATGTAATAGGAGCATTGATTCATTAGTGGCGTGGACATAGATTGCTAGCCGCGATTAGCGGCAGAACACTCCGTCATAAAAGGCAAAGTGCACCCCCCCTGTATGTGCTAACCAATAAGAGGACACCGCACGTAATGCATGTCCCGCCCTGTTTGTAAGTGGCTCGTCCGATACACCCAACCACTGACTGGCTAAGACCCGGCCTCCCCTAGATGAAGTGCGGGGTGGTGATTGGAGTATCGGCGCTGCACTGTGTGACCGTGCATGCTCCATCCCCATCACTGGCATGGATCAGACATAGCGCCAAACCCTCCCTCCACATTAGCGGGGGATGGAGCCATGTCGAGACATATAGTAATCATCCATACAGTGACCTGAATTGTCAATCATAGTTACATCTAGCGGGGGATGCAAATTTTGATAGTGTGTGTAGGCTATTTAGTCTTGTCAGGAACCGATGTACAAAGATTAAACTTAGTTATGTTTATAGTTAAAGCATTCTAGATTCTTTATTTGACTGTCTAATGCAGAGTTATGGAGAGGGTGAGACCGTGTTATGTGAATAATCTCTCCCATCTAAAGGATATAAATAGAGGATGGACCTAGGTCTACACACTTTTTTATATAAAGCTGGTAAATGACAAATAATCATTAATACCCTCCGGGCTTAATGTATTGTCAGTAAATCCGTCTACGTTCCTTTTGAAGTAGGAGTCCGTCAAATCGTGGAGGCAACCTAGACAATCTTAATGCCTCTATAGCTTGTAATGTAATTTCTTCCTCTCTATTGTTGTGCATCTCTCGCATGTGGCTTGCTAGACATGTATCTTTTCTACGGATATTTCCAATGTGATCCAGGATTCTTCTCGTGAATTCCCGGATCATTTTGTCCACGTAATTTTGTGGTCCGGTACATGTTGCCATGTATACAACCCCCTTCTTACAGTTTCCAAATTCCCTGTTCTTGAAAATTTATCCTGTGGCCGCAGTCTGAAATGTATTACTTTTAGTGATGTATTTACGTGCCTTGCAGGATCCACATTTAAATGTTCCCGTTGGTGTGTCGGGCAGCCATCCGATCAGTGGTGAGCACTCGGTAAAATGACTGTGAACTAAACGGTCCTCAAGGTTCTTACCCCTTCTAAATGTGATCAGTGGGTAAGGGGCAGCTGCCTTGTTAAGATCTCAGCAGTTAAAATCCGCCAGAACTTTTGAAATATGGTCCTGATCTCCCTATATCTATTATCATAAGTTCCCACTATTCTGATCGGGGCTGGTACCTCCCCCACCATAAGTT
>NW_027461663.1:67500-205409 GCF_050947455.1 Rhinoderma darwinii
GGCACTGTATAGTGAGCAATGTGTCAAGTGGAGATAAAGATTTCTGGTACATGATTTATGTTGGGATCTGATTTGATATGCTTAAAGATGCCTTTTCTTCTTCTTTTTTTAGGACACAGTGTCTGTACACCGGCCCAGTTTTTATGCCGA
This sequence comes from Rhinoderma darwinii, assembly GCF_050947455.1. Lineage (NCBI taxonomy): Eukaryota > Metazoa > Chordata > Amphibia > Anura > Rhinodermatidae > Rhinoderma > Rhinoderma darwinii. The sequence goes on from NW_027461663.1 coordinate 67,651, forward strand.
GCGATTCTTTAAGTTCATGACCAACACAGTGTTTAGAAAAACATCCTGTAAGTAGCCTTGGTTGCCAGCTCACTAATAAAGACCTCATTAGGGACTCCGTATCATTCTCCGTGATTGAACGGCTGCTGTCGATCACCGATGAGAGGGGTGGGGGGGGGGGTGCTCCCCTCATGAAAACACCAGACTTTTAACTTTGAGTCTGATGTATTTTTTGGATGCTCCTATTAGTCAAACGATACAATATTTTTCTGTTCCGGTTTGGCTTACAGGAGAGTGGTCCTGTCCCCATACTATGCTGCCCTTACATAGGGCATTATAGTCTGATGACTGATCCGTTTTATAAGCTTCTATTTTATTTTATTTTTTTTATTAATTTTAGTTTTTCCATGCTCTGAAATCTTTATTACCATACTACTACATTATAGATTTTTGTTTTATTATTGTAGCACTGAAGTCCTCTCCTTCTAAAAAGGGACGAAGCGCTCTACTGGCATCTCGACCTTTGGGACCAACTGCAGCATTTTCGGCAGGACAAATTCCTACGGAACAGGAAGGGAGATTTGACTTGCGTGGAGCACGTAGCTACCCTACATTAGAGGATGATGGTAAAGTGGTTAGCGTGCTTGTGGCCAAAATGTTAACGAATGACTCAAGTTTATTCATTTTGCAAGATCCGTTTTGGTCTGGTTATGTTGGGGCAGAATGGGTGTTGGTGCTTTGTGTGGCGTACTTAAAGGCTGGGCAGGTTGACTGCATGCTGTTCAATAAGGTAACTGTGTGACTGGCACCTTTTTATAGAAGCCATATTTGTTGGGGATTATATTACTTAGCAGCTGCCCCCGCTCATAAGTGACAGGTGTAGGAGTGGATGTTCCTCAGTATTTTGCCCCTGTGCAATCTCCCTCCATGTAGCATTGTGGCTTGTCTGCATCCTGCTGGGAACTGGTGTTTGTACCTGCCATTGTATCAGTAAGGCTTCGTTCACATCTGCGCTAGGGCTCCGTTCCGACGTTCTGTCTGAGCTTTCTGTCTGAACGGAGCCCTGACGGACACAAACGGAAACCATAGGTTGTTGCAAGAATTCCGGCGTTTTGACAGAATCCATAGCGTAGTCGACTAGGTCTTCTCCTGGTGAAACCTTCGTGATTAGGTCTCAGTCATTCCATTCTTAATACTGGTTCTTCATGGACAGTATGTGGGGCTTTACATTCTCTCATTTGCTGCCATGTCAGTTCTGTGGCTGGTCACGTTGACCTCGTCTTGAAGGTGTGTGCGTGCGTGCGTGCGTCCGTCCGTCCGTCCGTAGAATCTAGACACTAGATAAATCCTACCCCTGGAACTCCCAGCAGTTTAACAACCTGTACATTTATTTCCGCTTGACCTAAGCATGGAGGACGTGAGCTATAGAGTTACTCCACCTAAATTAAAAGGATAGATCCGGAGTATGTATATAACCTATAACTTTTACTATATTTTCATTTTAAAAAGAATTAGAAAAATAAACATATACACGTGGTGATTTCATATGCCATATATTCATACACTGTTGTTGTGATTCTTGTAGCATACATCCAGAAACTTTTTTTAATTGATAACCTTTTACTGAGGCTGATATCTCGCTGTCTAATCTTTCTAAATTAAAAATGTTTCTGGGTGTACGCTACAAGAAATACAATAACACCATGTGTATATATTTTTCTAATTCTTTTTAAAATGAAAATCTAGTAAAAGTTATATTTTATATACATACTCCTATCCTATCCATCCTTTTTTTCTTTAATATATAAACTACGGAGGATTACAAAATCTCAGTTTAGGTGGTGGACTTTAAACCACACCATCAAAATAAAAGAATAGAGTATGCAGCCAAAAATAAAGCAAAGCAGCAGATCAGGGTTTGCATAAAAACGTAGATTTTTATTTTTCACTTTTAGCGATTTGACTTCTCCCCCTGGAGCACATGTACTGTATGTTTCATAAAGATCACTAAAGGTCTGCTTTAAGGCCTCTATTTATGGAAAAATTTATGCAAGATACCAAATGTGCCATTTGAAATCCCATACCACCTGGAGAAAAAAAAAGTGCTGTCATGTAAGATGTGACGTACGACTGGGTTCACGCGTTCAAAGTGCGTTTTTGTTTAACTAATCTCGTCAAAACTGTGCATTTTTGCCAAATAAAGCGGTTTGCCGCAACGTGAAATCCCAGCCTTAAAACGACAATGAGAAAAACCCATAGTTCAAGCGCCCACCCCACCTTTAAAATTTCACTTAATTTTTTCCTGGTTATTTGTGGGCCTCCTCTTGCAAACCACTCCTTTAGTATGTGAGCACAATCTGCTCCAGGCTGGCATTTGTCATGCCCATCCAGGGCCCAGTGCAGGAAACTGTTCTTAAGCTTTTTGCCTGCGTGCCATTTTAACATAGAGGGTGCAAAAAGTACTGTTTGCAGAGCTAGAGGACAGTATATACGGTCTTGTTCACACGGTGAAAAATTCACACGGATTTCGACACATTTTCCGCACTGAAATCTGAGTTTATTCTGCTGTTAAAAAGACTCCCATCGCTCTCAACAGGCGCTGGGGGGAAAAAAGGGACATGTCATTTTCCGCTGTGTATAACGTTGCGAAAACCGCATTGGGAAGCCACACGCAAGTTATCCGTATTCAATGGCACTAATCTGCGTGGAGAAATGCGGCTGTTTTTCCTGCAAAACCATGGCAGAAATCAGAGGCTCAGACAGTGAAAATGCATCCTGTGAACATAGCCTACTATAAGAGGTGCTTCCTTCATTGCACACATCACCTGTTGTGTATGACAACAAACCTAACATGAATATACAGTGCCAAAATAATTGTGCAGTAGAAATCCAAATAATTCTGCCATATATTTACACCGAATAACCGTGCCATACAGTATGCAGACCATAGTGCTCATGTAATACCTTCTATAGTGCCCAGATTATACTATACAATGCTCATTGTACAGCCACAAGGTGCCCAAATAATTCTGCCCATAGTTCTCAAGTAATTCTGCCATACTGTCAGGTCCGTATTTCAGGGTAGCTTCCTTCTCCCTGTTATTCCACACCGAATAACCACCTCTGTAAATTGAAAACTGAAGGCATGCCTGGAAAGAAGTAAACCAGCCAGAGATGTTGGTACACAGCTTTTCTCAGATCAGACAGGAAGCGAACTGAACTTTATTCAGAACAAAGAAACACAGAAAAAGACACATGCCCCCTCCCTAGAGATGTGGGACTTGCTTAAGCCCCCCTTGGCTCCTCAGCTGTACGTTCTACTGTACATTCTTCTGCACACTCCTCTTGCATTCCAGGGGGCGGTGTCCTCCATAGGCGTGTTATGCAGGCTCTTTGTGCTCCATGAATCCAATCTCTTTGTGTAATATACTGAATATATATATATATATTAATATTTTTCAAAAATATACATGGTAATGATCCCTGACAATACAATAACAAATAATGCATGAAAGACAATAACCAATAATGCCACCATTGAGTGCCCATATACAATGTACCGGTCTATACACTGAACCACAATACGCTCGTATATTCAGGAAAACTAGCTTTGAAGTCTCGCCCAATGTTCTTATTGGATTGGTTATTTTAAGTTCCAGTCTCTGAGATAGGGAGATAGGGAGATATATATATATATATATATATCTCCCTATCTCATCCTCTGACAACAGATAAATGACTAATTGTTTAGTGAGTTCTGAATTTGGATCATCTCCGTTGTGAAAATAATAGGTGCGGATGGTCTAAACTATTCTTGTGTAATAAGACGTTTGTTGGTTTTCACTTTTATTTAGTGTAATGTACTAATTCTTTATTTTCTCATTTCCATAGGTCGTGCAGATTTACTGCCCTGCACACCTCCATCTTTTGAGGAGGCCACTACTGCTTCAATTGCTACCACTTTGTCTTCTACTTCTCTGTCCATTCCAGAACGCTCTCCGTCTGAAACCTCAGAACACCCCCGTTATCGGTAAGTCGGGCTAAAGCCATTTTTTCTCAGACATTGCTTTCCATGACCGATATTAATTCTCAAATATAATTACCATCGATTTCTACAGAATATGGTTAGTTCTTCTTGTTATCTCCCAATACTTTTGTAAGTACATTTTTATGCAATAATCTTTTCAAAGCAATAACACATAAGTGTAACTGTGAGCAGAATAGAGGTTTTCTCTGGGATGATAAAAATTCCTATTTGTCAACCTCCTTTTATCTGGACAGTGTGATGGGCATCCTACTTCAGGCAATTTTTTCACTTCTTGGTCTTCAACTTCATAGTGTAATGCCTGTAGCATGTGTCAAAAGGCTATACTAACTATTTTGTTTTTGTAAAATTATTTTATTAGCCATGTAATTTAAAAAGTGTACACCTGTAGTGTAACCTGTGTGTTTGCCTCTTTTTCCACAGAAGACGTACTCACTCATCAGGATATGATGTCAGGTTGGTGCTGTCCGTTTTATGCGTAAGAATGTGGGTGGGCATAGGGAGGTGACCAGGGAGTCATTTCGGATCTTTGGACCAGACCCCTTTTACATGGAACAGTTTTTCAAACTACTGCGGAATGATCGGTGGTTTGAAAAATCTTTTTGAGTGTCTGATGAACGTTATCAGAACGATCATCGTGGAGCGGTGGCCTAGGCAGGCAAAGGTATTGTAAATGACAATACGAGCAGAATTTTAGTTTACAGATGCTGCCGCCGATTACTTAAGATAAATGTTAGTTTTATTTTTTAATCTTTTTGTGTATGGACGATAGGTAATTATAGTTATGCTTGACATAAGAATCACAATGATAATAGCCAGTGTAAACTGGTCTTTACAATACACAGTCTTTTTAATCTTTAATTTTATAATCGCAAAAATGATTTCCCTCTTCTCTACCCGCAATTGTTCCTTTAACGGAAAACCTGTGTATTCTGAGATAGGCAGGTTTGCTGCCTGAAAGCCTCTGGAAACAGTGGTTGTTAGGTAGCATATCATTCGCAACCGGACTTGATACCTCAAAGCTGGATGCTGTCAGCAGTGAGGAGGAAATGCAGCTTGCGAGCAGTCAGATGGGTCTCTCTCCAGCTCAGTCTGTGGTTTAAGGCCCCATGCACATGACTGTGCCCGTAATCACGGTCTGTGGTTACGGGCACAGCCGGCCGCGGACAGTCACTCGCATTTGCGGGCCGTGCTCCCATTATGTTTCAAATCCATTTATTGAATTACAACAAAAGTTGGATATACAATATGCGTTTTACACGTGCCAATAGTATAGTGAGACTTCACGCAGGAAGCCAATGGGCGATACCCATCAGGGTATATTATTTGAAAAGGAAAAATAGAAAATCAAGCTGTATAAACTTGGTGTCGGTGGTATAAGAAGCTTACAGATAATAAACCTATGCATATAGATATATACAATGACATAGATGAACATAGAGACTTCCTTGATGTAGATACAATCACAAAGTTGTAATAGAAACCAAAACAATGAGTAATAGGGACCCGAGCACTCATCTACCACACACAAGTCACCCGTGCTCCCGTTATAAAGTATGGGAGCACGGTCCGTAAAATAAAAAAAAAAGGACGTCCTATTTTTTACGGAAACTTTCTACGGTTCGGACACTTTCCTGTTGATATACGGGAAAGTGTCAGTCGGCCATAGAAATGAATGGGTCCGTAATTGCGGATAAAACCTACGATAGTGTGCCTTTATCAGATTTTTATATATAAAAAAAAAAGTTAAGGTGGAGATTTGTAAACAACAAGTCCACCTTTTGAGTTTTGCCTCATGACATTCACAGTTCTGACAGTTGAAGTTCAAAATCTTACTAAAATGTCAAGACATGACATATGCTGAGAAAGTGGCAAAGGTGGATATTGAAAAAACTAACCGTCTATTTTTGCGGTACATTCCCACATATGGACATACAGTTGTGTTTATGGGATGGGACAGGAGTCATGCCCACACCATTGGGAGCTGACTGTAATCTACAGCCGACATCCCGCTACAATGGCCAAGGTTGACGCTAACCCCCAAGATGCCATGGTCAATTGCGACTGAGGCATCTAAGTGGTTAATCGAGGGAAGTGGCTCCCTCCCTCTGTCAACAGAGGGAGGGGGCCTGTGTTTTGAGTCGAGTAGCACACTAGTCTGGCTCGTAGCCCAATATCGTGCAAACACCTTCTGATGGTATGTGTTGACACTGGATGCCGCCCTAGGCTTGGGATGTGACGTCTAATTTCACTTGTAATACAGAATGGATCACTACGTGATATATATATATACACACACACTAGTAAGGCAGGTAGGAGCAGCACAAGTGCAAATTACCAAATAAATGGTCGGTGCTAAGCTTCAAATGATGGGAATGACTTCTCCCCATATGATGTATAACAAAAAGACACGAGCATGGAAGCAGCACTCACGAAAAAAGTTCACCCAACAAATGCAACGTTTCACATCCTCAATGGAAGCATTTTCAAGCAAACCGTGATAGTATCACACGAGTATAAATACAGAGAACACAGTTCAAAAAACAAGGGTTGTGATTAATAGCAATTTATACAAAACCTATAAAAATCGCACAATGTGACCATGTACAAAAAAACATGTGATTTAACCCCTTAGTGACCACCAATACGCCTTTTCACGTTCGCCACTAAGGGGCCTTAGGCTAGGCTGACTCCTTTTCACGTTAGCCTTGTCTAAGGCCTGCACGGGTCTCCCGTGCAGGCTGGAGCCGGGGCTCAGCTGTTTGATGACAGCTGAGCTCCTGCTCCAACGCCCGCGATCGAAGTTTACTTTGATCGCGGCCGTTTAACCTGTTAAATGCCGCCGTCAATAGCGACCGCGGCATTTAACTTGTTTACAGAGGGAGTGCGCTCCCTCTGTCACCCATCGGCGGCCCGCAAATGCAATCGCGGGTCTCCGATGGGTTGTCATGGCAGCCGGGGGCTTGATAAAAGCCCCCAGGTCTGCCCTGGACATATGCCTATTAGGACGCGCCGGAGGCACGTCCTAACAGATTGCCTGTCAGATTTACACTGACAGGCAATAATGCTCTGGTATACGAAGTATACCAAAGCATTATAGCAGCGATCGGAATATCGCACAGTAAAGTCCCCTAGTGGGACTAATGAAATAAGTAATAGATGTGAAATAAAGATTAATAATAAAAATTACAGTAAAAACATAAATCCATTTTTTTCCATAAAAAGTGGTTTTATTTAGTAAAAGTGTAAAAAATAAATAAAAGTACACATGTGGTATCGCCGCGACCGTAATGACTCCATTAATAAAGTTAATATGTAATTTAAACCGCAAGGTGAACACCGTGAAAAAACGCAAAAAACAATGGCGAAATTGCAATTTTTTTTCCATTGCCCCCCAAAAAGTCATAATAAAAATGAATCAATAAGTCCCATGCACCCCAAAACAGTACCAATCAAAACTACGTCTCGTCCCGCAGAAAACAAGCCCAAAAAATCACTACATTGATGGAAAAATAAAAAAGTTACGGCTCCTGGAACGCGACGATGCAAAAACAAATAATTTTAGTTCAAAAGTGTTTTTATTGTGCAAAAGTCGTAAAACATAAAAAACCTCTACATATGTGGTATCGCCGTAATCGTACCGACCCATAGAATAAAGGTAACATGTTATCTACGCCGCACAGTGAACGGCGTCAATTTAAAAACGCGTAGAACAATGGTGGAATTTCAGGTTTTTTTTTATAATTCCCCCCCCCCCAAAAAGTTAATAAAAAAATTATATGTACCCTAAAATGGTGCTATTAAAAAGTACAACTAATCCCGCAAAAAACAAGTCCTCATACAGCTATGTAGACGAAAAAATAAAAAAAAAGTTATAGCTCTTTGAATGCGACTATAGAAAAACGACTAAAATAGCTTGGTCATTAGTGCCTAAAATGGGCTGGTCACTAAGGGGTTAAGAGTCTCATCTGGACATATAATAATAGAGATTACAAATTTGTACCATCTACCATATCCATGTAAACACATATGTTCTGTAGACTAGGTGTCATTAGTGATTAAATAATAAAACCTATAAACAGCTGACACTCACCACACTGAGCTGAATGACTCATGTGCTAATTACTAGAATGTGGGCGTTTCACACGCCGGACAGCACATGCCCACATTCTAGCGGTCTATTGGGTAAGGCCATCGTCGTGTTTCAGGATTGCCATGACAAAGTACAACAACATGGTGTCGAGATTCAACACAGCAGCTGAGAAAGGCCATTCCGGCCGTGCAATCATTTCTAGGTAAAATGTGCCGTGTACCACCATTTTTTTAAGGGCAAAATACCAGTATACATTAATCTATATGGATTACGTCATGTCGGGACAGTATACTGTAATAAACCTGCGGGGAGACTGAGTGAGGATTGAGACTTCAGTCTCCCCACAGGTTTATTTGTGGGGGAATTTTTTGTCTATAGGGACGCAATGCTTTTAATGCAGCCTTTGACCTCTGGGATCTAATATGGATCTTAACATGTACATGGCTGAGCACACTATCCCCGATTCAGATACTGTCCCGACATGACGTAATCCATATAGATGTATACTGGCATTTTGCCCTTAATAAAAATGGTGGTACACGGCACATTTTACCTAGAAATGATTGCACGGCCGGAATGGCCTTTCTCACTGTAGTACAGGAAAAAGAATGGCTTCATACTTCAAAGTACAAAAATATGACTTCCACTCTAAATACTAGCGTACTTAGGCAGACACTGGTACTCTCAACTACTTCACCTAAAGTAGAAGTGTTGCAGAGCTGTGGGGTGTTATACTGGTATTGTATTGTTTCTGTTTAGGACCTATGATGAGACCCGAGCAGAAGACGACGTTCAGCAGGTTTCAGTTGAGGTGGAGACCAGACAATCTGAAACAGTGATTCTACCAGAGGAAGAAATGCATGGGTAAGAAATGTACCAAAATGAAGGACTTTGCACCTAAAATTGCAGTAAAAAACAATTTGTTCTAAAGTAGTGGTCCTCTTATAAAAATGGGCCAGTATACATAGTGAGAAAATCCCTCACATGAAAATCTATTAGAGGACCGATCACTATGTCATATAAATTTAACTGGTTAACTGACCTGAATAGTCTCCCTGCCTCCAGCTCCGTTTTTCTTTTGTTCCTTGGATGCCCCAACCCCGTCTTAGAGATATGGCCCACTATTGTGTTGGCTCCCTATATGCTAATTAGCTGTTGTTAGCCAATAGGATGGATCTAGCTACCCTTCTACTGATTCTGACCAATCCATGCGAGGCAGCTTGCAGGTAGTTCGCGCCGTGTTGGCTAACTACAGCAAATTGGCATATAAGGAGCCAACGCAACAGTGGGCCATATTGCTAAGCCGACGGGTGTCCAGGGGAAAAGAGAAAAACCGCACTGGAATCAGGGAGTCAGCGTTATTCAGGTCAGTGACCCAGATCAACTTATGACCTAGTGACGTGTTTTCATTAACTAATCTAGTGTAGTACCGTGTTAGCCAGAAACAATATGCAATGTTAAATACTTCTGTGTCAAAAAAGACAAAAGTATAATAGGTAGAATTCCTTTATTGGCTAACCATAAAAGTTCTGTATGCAAGCTTTCAGAGCACAAAGGCTTCTTCAGGCAATTTTACAAATGAATGACTTAGAGCCTCTTTAAATGTTGTGCTTTATTCTGTCACCACATTATAAGTGGCCTATCTCCTACATAAGGAGATCGGCGCTATAATGTAGGTGACAGCAGTGCTTTTTATTTAAAGGGTGTCGCAAAATGTATTTATTTTTATATCAATTTGCTTTTAGTGTTTTATTAAAACATTTTTTAGTTTTGTGTTTTACTTTTTTTTATTTTCTAACTTCTCTATGGGGGCTGCCATTTTTTATTTTTTTTTCATTTCTGTATATGTCGATTAACGACACACACAGACATGGAATACGGCACACACATCCCCATAGAGAGTGCGAACGGGAGCCGTTCCATTCACTATGGTGTACGCCGTCTTCGGCCGAGCGACATCCGCGATACCACAAAAACAGTAACGAAGCGCACAGATTGTGAATAGACATCCCGCGGAATGTCTATTCACTGTCTAAACACTTCAGTATCGTTAATGTGTTAGTATAAGACAGCACATAGCGATCTAAAAGGATCCCTATGCGCTGCCTAAATGAATGGAGAGGAGTGCATGACGCTGATTGGTCCGCGTCATACACTCCTCTGTACAACGCCCACTTGGTCTAAAGTAAAAACACGCCCACTTGGGCATTAAGCAACTCATTAGCATAAATCTAAAATCGCTAATAAAGTGGTGAAAACCGATCGTTTTATTCAATAAAAAACACTGCTGTCACCTACATTATAGCGCCGATCTCCTTATGTAGAAGATAGGGCACTTATACTATGGTGACAGAGTCTCTTTAAGACGTTACACAAAGACAATTGGTACATGAGGTGATACATCATTAAGATAAGCCGGGGCAATAAAACTGAGGTTATAGGGGTGATGACTTCGGAGATAAGGCATCTGGAGTCCGTCTGATGGGGGACGTGACGTGTGTCCATGTAGTGGCTCATAAATCCAGGTGTTAGATTGAGGCCTTGTGTCAATGACTGGAATTTTATCATCCGCTTGAATTCCCAAATTTTTCTTTCTCTGTCCTCCTTAAAATGACCCTTCAGTATTAGGATCTTTAACCCATTCCCGCCGCAGCCATTTTTTCAGATTTTCATTTTCGTTTTTTCCTACCCACCTTCCAAAAGCCATAACTTTTTCATCTTTCTGTCGATTATAGTCCTATGAGGGCTTGATTTTTGTCGAGTTGGACGAGTTGTAATTTTTTGAAGCACAATTTATTGTGCCATACATCGTACACCATGCGGGTTAAATAATGATACATTGTAATAGTTCAGACTTTTACAGATGCGGCGATACCAATTATTACGGTCGTGTGCAATGGGGCCTTAGTCTGAGTTTCTTTTGTTTGCAGATTAGTTGATGTTGGAACGGATTGCAGAATTGGTTAGACTTGATCCAGGTCCTTGTATTGCATCATTTAGGGAATTAATCTCATTTTGGATGGTTCTCTTCGTGTTGTAAAAAAATCCAATAAAGAGAACACCACCTTCTATCACTGAGGAATACATTCTTAAAACAGGGATACCATTCAAGGATTATAGATGATCAGATCTACAGATCAACAAAAATTCCAAGGAGCAATACTCTGGAGTACAAAAAGGTAGACAACAGCAGGTTGCCCCTAGTGGTCATATACAACCCACAAATGAACATCTTGAGGAAAATTTGCTGCTGATCTCCAACCTGTATTTAACAAAGACCATAAAATTAAGTAAATATTCCTGGCTTTACCTCTCCTTGTATACAAACAGCCACGAAACCTAAGGAATCTCCTGGTCAGAAGTGCCTCTCACCACCATCAGACACTGGCACTTTTCCTTGCAACAGTAGAAAATGTACCTGTACCAACATCTTATCATCAAACACCATCCACATACCAAACACGCAGCAGGACTATAAAATCACTGGCACGTTCTCATGTACATCCTCCAATGTAGTGTACATGATACATCAGTAAAGGAATCTAAATTGGAGACACCAAACTAAAACCGCAAACCAGGATGAATCTTCACAGACATACAATAAAACAGGAGGTGGATACACCCGTGGGAAAACACTTCTCTGGACCTGATCACAGTTTGGCAGATTTAAAGGCCCTAATTCTGAAGGGTCATTTTAAGAAGGACCGAGAAAAATTTGGGAATTCAAGCTGATGATAAAATTCCAGGATTTATGAGCCACTACATGGACACACGTCACGTCCCCCATCAGACGGACTCCAGATCCCTTGTCTCCTAAGTCATCACCCCTATAACCTCAGTTTTATTGCCCCGGCTTATCTTAATGATGTATCACCTCGTGTACCAATTGTTTTTGTGTAACGTCTTAAATGTTGTGCTTTTTTCTAAGTCATTCATTTGTAAACTGCCTGAAGAAGGAGCCTCTGTGCCCTAAAAGCTTGCATATAGAACTTTTATGGTTAGCCAATAAAGGAATTCTACCCACTATAGTTTTGTGTTTTTTGACACACACGTATTTAACATTGCACATTAAATAACCTAAAATGATATATAATTATTTTTTTTTTTCGATGTGATTGAAATTAATGCAGCTATTTCACTCTGCAGTGAGGCCTCAGGCTGTACTGGGAAGACATGTCCAGTTGAAGAAACAAGCAGTCATCGATCTGAGGAAGATGATGAGGTGCCCGTGACAGATGTTTATTTTGTAAGTTCTTTACAGGCTTCCGAAATAGTTTTTCTAGATAATACTGACCTAAGGAAAAGGTACTAACAATACATTTAAAAAGATTGAAATTCTCATAAAAGCTGATTTTCAAGAAAATCTTGCATGGAAGTCTGTCAGAGCTGTCACCTTAAGGGTCAGTTCACACAGATTTTTTTGGACGTGGAAACCGCGACAATCGGCACAAAAAAAAAATGTCTGCAATCGCCCCCCCCATTGATTTCAATGGGAGACAGGTGTTTTTTTTTTTGTTTTTTTTTCCCCTGGGTGGCTTTTGGCCATTCGTGTGGGAAAAAAATAGCAGCCTGTCCTTTCTTGCCGTGGCTCTAGTTTCTGAGCATTTTTTATGGCGTTTTTGCCCGCGGTCCTTGCATTGGCTTTAATGGTCAGACTAAAAACAACGCGGAAACATAAGTGAGGCAGATTGTTTTTTCTGTCTGCAAAAAAACTCTGTGTGAAGAGGGCCTAACTGTGACTTGGCTGTCACTGCGATACATTTTGCAATAACCATGTAGCGTCGCCCTCTGTGCCTCAGTGGGAGCACAAACTCTTAAGAACCGTGGCTGGTGTACATAGCTTTGAGCGCCAGCCGTTTTTTGTGCCCTTTATGCAAATTATGCCACCATTGTGGAGGTGGCGTGATATTTGCCACTACACTTGCACACAGCAGCAACCGTGCTTTGTGCACTTGCAAGTATAGTGGCAAATATCACGCCACCTTTACAATGATGGCATAGTTTGAATAAGGGGCGCAACCATTTCTAAAGTTAAAGCTCTGGATTCTCCACACAGCCTGTTTTTTAGCAGGAGCTTCCAAGTTCTTAAGGCAACCATACATATTAAATAGCCCTAGCTAAACATGCTTGTCTGAGGAGGAAGGAGAGTTCAGTGACTACCAGACACCCCTCAGCGCAGTTTTCCCTAATTACGTTTTAATGTTTATCTGAGCTGAAGATGCTTATGTCAAAAGCCATAGCCGATAGCCATAGTAATTATTATTTTTTATTTTTTTTAAATCTGTGCAAAATCTATTGTGTATGGGCACAGCTTGACAGTCTGAAACATTGAGCGAACACGTTGTATTTTAACCTGTGCAGCCATTTGTACTGTAGTGAGAGAAGTGGCGCCAGAGGTGTTTGGCTGTTTCAAACCTCCCATAGAATTAAATAGACCCATAGCACCTGTATATTTTCTCTCTACACATTCAATAGCTGACAGCTTCATCTCTTGATCACACTGACTGCAGGCCTCCCGCAAGGGACTGCCTTTTACGGGGCAACCCCTTTTAAGGAGAACACCACTGGCTTGATTTATGTCTGGAAAGAACAAAATAGGATTAGGTGAAAAAATTCAACATAGGCCGTTCTCTTTTGTCCTGAGAATATACAGGCAACACGGTGTTCCAGCATTAATACACCGTAGATTGTCAGCATTTTCCACAGAGAAGACCTGCATCAGCCAACAAATGGGCAGAGTAGTATCCAGTTGTTGTATTCATGAACCGAGCTTATTTGTTCCTGGAGTTTAGAAATTGTCCGCTCGGATAAGCATTCAGCATGTGACCTCTCCTATGTAAACAGATGGGTTGGGTGCATGTACAGCTGAATGGGGATCTTCTGAATGCTTTCACGTGGGGATTAGTGTATAGTAAAGGCACAACTTGGATATGTGCTGCCTGTCCTGAGTTTACACAACTTCTCTAGAAACTCCTGTTTTTCATTTCACATCATAGACTCATGTTTTCCATAGTCTGCCTCTTCCCTCATTCTAATTCCTTTGAAATGCCAAATCTGTTTCTTCACCCCCCTTCTGTTTTTCATTTGTTTATTCACTTTCTCTGCCCTCCCTCGATTTTGTCTCTGCATGTCCGCTGTAAATAGTCTCTTACCTCAACCAGGGGAGACATATCATGATTATTTTGTACATGTTACAGGGGATGTGTGAGAGAACAACATGGCTGCTTTTTTCCGGAATCGGAGCCACACTTGTCCATAGGCTGTGTGTGGTATTGCAGCTCAGCCCCATTCACTTGAAAGAGACTGAGCTGCAATACCACACAACCCAAGTGGCGTTGTTTCTGGAAGGAAGCAGCCATGGTTTTCTACTCTCATACATTGCTTCATGCTCACAAACCACAACAAGATACCGGAAGCTGAAGCGAATGTAAGAATGATGACTCCCACCAACCCAGAGTGATTGCTCTCTCTGTATACAAACTCTGCGTGGGGCAGCAGCACTCACAGGCTTTCTTGGAGTCCTGGAAACATTAAGGCCCTGTTTACACGCATAAAACTCTGCGTGTAAAAATCAGCTCTGGTTTATTTGAAGTGGTTTTGCAACACAGGCGTTTTTTGGCGTTTTTTGTTTTTTTTTTTGTCCTCAACAGGCAAGGGAAATAAACGCGAACGTGTTTTGCCAATAGACAAACCAAAAAACGCTGCCGTTCAGCCTTTTTTTCTGACTCCCAATGATTTCAATGGGGTTTTTGAGGTGGAAAACGCCTCAATGTGTAGGGCATGTAGCTTCTTTTAGGGGAAAAAAAACGCCTCCACGATTGTAATCGATGGGAAGCAATTTTGGCCGCTTTTTGCAGGCAAAAAGCGCATCAAGTAACTGAACAGGGCCTTACGTGGAAATACAGACTCAAATTATAGAAAACTGTATGAAGTGTAGTTTTCTATCTTGAAATCTGAAAACCTGATCTTCCAAAAGCAGGGTTTGGATGCTGAAGAGTGACTAGCACTAGAATGAAACCCTTTCCTCCTAGGTACTGTACGTTCTTGGTATTGGGGAAGTTTGCATTCCTTAACTGTTCAAGTTCTTGTTTAGAACCTAGGAGAATGTAAACTGGAGACAGGCAGCAATGAATTTGGACTAGAGAGAAGTATTTTATGGTTCAAATATCGGAGCTATTTTATGTTTAAAAAATAAAAATAAAAAAAACCACATCTGGTCCAATAAATACATATAAAAGACTAGCTTTCCGAAGTTGAGCACTTAATTTTAATGTATTTGTAGACGTCATTCCCATAGGAAATGATATTCAGCTTGGTCTGCACTTCACAGCTGTCTGACATATTCTAATTTGAAAGGTCTATAAAGGTTGTTTTTTTTTCCTGTTCCTTTAATATGTCACCAACAGATTCTGTTGGGCTATGCAAGGGATGCGTTTTTAAAGGGTTATTCCAATCTTATTCTAGCCATCACTTTATATGATCGCTCATGAAAATAAAGGGGTCGCAGCACTGATTTAGCACTGCATCCCCTTCTATGTTTTTCCTACACCCCGCTGTGCAGTGAAACTAAAGCTGACCTTATTCTCTGGGGCACCACTGCGAAGGGAACGCACCAGCCCACCATTCTCAGGATCATTGGGGGGCACAGAGGTCGATATACAATCACTTTAGAAGTTATGGCATATCACTTTTTATAAGTTGGTAATAGCCTTTTAAGCATGCACAAAAGGAAAAAAAATTAACCCAAGTATTGTTTTTAAAGTGTGTGGGAACATTTGTATGAAATCTATGGTGGAGAACTACATGCAGGATTGGCCTGGTCACACTCTAAAAAGGTTTCTCCATCTTTTTTCTTACAAAAATTTGTTGAACATTTCAAGTTGATTTAAAGGGATATTCCGGTTACAAGTTACCGCCTATCCGTAAGGTAAAGGGTAACTTGGTGATTGGTGGGTGTCCGGCCGCTCGGACCCCCACAGTTTACGAGAATGGGGAGCCCGAAGTTGCCCGAACCCCAAGTTTGAACCGAGCGGCAGGTCGCTCATGCGCACTCCCGCTCCATTCATTCTCTATGGCAGTGCTGGAAAAAGCCGAAACACTGCACTCTGCTATCTCCGGCACTCCCATAGAGAATGAATGGAGTGGCAGTGCACATGAGCGACCTGCCGGTCTGTTCAAACTTGGGGTTCGGGCTGCTTCGGGCTCCCCGTTCTTGTAAACGGTGGGTGTCCGAACTGTCTGACACCCAACGATCAGCAAGTTACCCCTTACCCTACGGCTAGGGAGTAACTTGTTGTAACTGGAATACCCCTTAAGGTTAAGGCTTCATAGTGACTTTTGGTCGCCCAAGACTTTCGGTAAAATGTTGTCACTAACGCAACTTCAATGTTTACCTATGATAGAAAAAAGTTGCAGGTGACTTTAACGGCAAAAATTCCAACCATGCGATTTTATGGAGAGCTCTATAGTCACAGGGGAAGTATGACTTCAGAGGATATTAGATTCAATTGTTTTTATTTTTGTTTCATTAAAAGCAACGCGTTTCGAGGTATCACAGATCCCTTTCTTAAGCTAAAGAGACCGCAATATGACCACGCATCTTTGTGGTGACTCGCTGGCGCCCAAAAGTCAGTGGAGTCCTAGCCTTACACAGAGGGGTCTTTCATTACTGGGTATTTTCTGATATCCAGTATATCTTAAGTGCCAGAATTTTGATGGTGTTAGATCTTGGATAGAGAGAGAGTTGCGCCTTTATATTGTAGTGTATGCGAGGTGTGCGACATTTTTAGACGTTTGACATTCGAACATTACATCCATACATGCTCAATGAATATCTCATTAAAATATAATGGGCTAAATCTAGAACAAGTCTCCCCTTTGCTAATAGAACAGCCCCCATTTTGACCGTTTTGTGTATTTTGGAACATTGTTGTGAAAAGTCTCATCTATTCAGCCACAAGAGCATTTGTATTGTGATGCGGCCTGGCTCATAGTCAGGGTTTTGTCATTTATCTCATAGGTGTTTGATGGATTGAGGTCAGGACTGTGCACACTTTATCCTATTATATGCTTTGTATCATTAGATTAACACAACATACCTCCACTTTGAAAGTGCAAAATACGTTTTGCTGTGACACAAGCAATAATTTGGCAGCTCACGATTTATATTCATGCCGCGTGATTCTATGTCATTGTATTCTACAAATGTCGCTCTAGATTGTCCGAGATAAAGTACAACCTTCTCTGCATAGCCCCACAATCCATGCAGATAGTTCTGTACACTAGTACAACGACCGCTCCACTGTCTACTCTCTCTCCTCTCTAGTTATCATGTGGCAGGAAAGATAGCCATACATTGGGCTGCAGCCATAAACAGGGAACCAACTTAAAGAGGCTCTGTCACCACATTATAAGTGCACTATCTCCTACATAAGGAGATCGGCGCTATAATGTAGGTGACAGTAATGCTTATTATTTAGAAAAACTATCTATTTGAAACCACTTTATCAGCGATTTTGGTTTATGCTAATGAGTTTCTTAATGCCCAAGTGAGCGTGTTTTATTTTAGACCAAGTGGGCGTTGTACAGAGGAGTGTATGACGCTGGCCAATCAGTAATCTCGTTTTGAAATGACAGGTTACATCGTAATCTCGCGAGATTACGCTTGCCTTGCTGGAATCTCACAGAAAAGATTCAGAAGTGTCAGGATTCTGAATAAACATCACGTCCAGGCTGGTAGTGATGTATATTTATTGTCAGGACACTGCAGTAATGTTTGTGTATGTGGCTTCACATAGCGATATAACTATATCGCTAGTGCAGTGTAAATGAATGGAGAGAAGTGTATGACGCTGATTGGTCAGCGTCATACACTCCTCTGTACAACGCCCACTTGGTCTAACGTAAAAACTCGCCCACTTGGGCATTAAGAAACATTAGAATAAAGCTAAATATCGTTCATAAAGTGGTTTAAAATAGTTCGTTTTTCTAAATAAAAAGCACTGCTGTCACCTACATTATAGCGCCAATCTCCTTATATAGGAGATAGGCCACTTATAATGTGGTGACAGAGCCTCTTTAAGGTGCACCACGTACCTTAGAGGATTCTGTTAGTGGGGCTATTTGACTCCACAGCCGATAAATAATAGATAAATGAAATCTGCTTAAGGCTAAGCACACAGGTGGGGCTATTAGGCTATATATATATATTAAAGAAACAATATAGATAATTAATGCATACTGCCTGTATAAAATACCCATTAATATGATCGTGTGAATACAACTGACGTTTCAGCCCTACTCCATGGGGCCTTTCTCAAGCAATACAGCTCAGTGAACAGTGCACATATCCATGATTTCTCAAAGTACATAATAAAACAATTTGAATACAAAACTGTATAATTCATCAATTCAGGTACATAGTACAAAAGTGAAAAAAATCTTCAGTGTAATGAACAAGATATGATGATCATATTTCGTCAAATATTAAGGCGTTTAGCCTATACAGTATATAAAACCTCAAAGGGTGTTAAGTGCCAATACATAAAGTGCATGTGTACAAAATTGAAGATATTGAAAACTTTTAATCAATAGAATTAGGCTCACCATCTGGCGGATCCCCTCACTTCCTCCATGCTGTTCTAATCTCTCAGCATCTTCCGAGAGCAAGTGCGCATGCGTTAACCCTATCGTCTCGCGCATGACCGTTCCTACCATTTCTTGCAAAACAGTCGTGAGACGCACTGACTAGTGGAGTTCATCATACGCATGCCCAATTGCAATAGCATCAGTCTTGCTATGCCAGCTCTGCTAAGGAATTAACCCTGTGAGTCTCACTTTCGTGGAACGGAGTTTAGATACGTTTTTTGAAGGGTTTTTAATCCGCCCTCAGAGTTTATTATGGTCCAAAGAAAGGTGATTGTCCTCGCAACGGGGACGCTTCAACCTGAACAGGGAACGACCTGATGCCCGATCCGTATAACAGACCGTATACAAGTCGCCCCAAATCTGGACCATTGCGATCTCTAGTAAGGGAGATTGAAGCCGTTAACTGCAGCATACAGCATACTCCATTCTTGTGTTCACTTAGGGCTTTCCTTAAGTAATTTAGATTTTATTACACTTCAAAGGCAGACATTAAATATTATAAATAAATGTGGAATCAGTCAATATACACTACCGTTCAAAAGTTTAGGGTCACTTAGAAATGTCCTTATTTTTTAAAGAAAAGCACAGTTTTTTTTTTTCAATGAAGATAACATTAAATTAATCAGAAATACACTCTATACATTGTTGATGTGCTAAATGACTATTCTAGCTGCAAACGTCTGGTTTTTAATGCAATATTTACATAGGTGTATAGAGGCCCATTTCCAGCAACCATCACTCCAGTGTTCTAATGGTACATTGTGTTTGCTAACTGTGTTAGAAGGCTAATGGATGATTAGAAAACACTTGAAAACCCTTGTGCGATTATGTTAGCACCGCTGTAAACAGTTTTGCTGTTTAGAGGAGCTATAAAACTGACCTTCCTTGAGCTAGTTGAGAATCTGGAGCATTACATTTGTGGGTTCGATTAAACTCTCAAAATGGCTAGAAAAAGAGCTTTCATGTGAAACTCGACAGTCTATTCTTGTTCTTAGAAATGAAGGCTATTCCATGCGAGAAATTGCCAAGAAACGGAAGATTTCCTACAACGGTGTGTACTACTCCCTTCAGAAAACAGCACAAACAGGCTCTAACCAGAGTGGAAAGAGAAGTGGGAGGCCCCGCTGCACAACTGAGCAACAAGACCAGTACATTAGAGTCTAGTTTGAGAAATAGACGCCTCACAGGTCCTCAACTGGCAGCTTCATTAACTCCTTCCCGACCGCCCACTGTCTTTTGACGTCAGGCGTTGCAGGTGCTTAGTCTACAGGGACGTCTTTTGGCGTCGCTGTAGATCAGGCTGGTGAGCGCTCGTGTGAGCGCTCATCCTCTAAGCAGGAGCTGTAACTTGCAGCTCCTGATCTTCGAGCAGCCTCCTGAACACAGCTGGGGTCGGCAAACATTCGTACCCCAGCTGTTTAACCCTTTGATTACCGCGGTCTGTGACCGCGGCATGATCAAAGGGAATTCCCCTCTTTGATCACATCACCGGAACGCTGGTGATGCGATCAAACACCGGGGAATCCCTCTGCAGTCAGCCCTGGGGACCTGCAAAGGACCCCAGGGCTGTCTGTTCCGTGTGCCTGCTGTTCGGGCACACTATGTGCTGCCCGATCAGCAGCCTGTGTCATAGTGACTAACTGTAATGTATTAGCATATAGGAGTATGCTAATACATTACAAGTAAAAAAAAAAAAAGTTACAAATAAAGTTATCCCTTGATGGGATTAAAAAAAAAAAAGTAACGAAACAAATAAATAAAAAAAAGTCCCAAAAGTCTTTATTTTGCATAAAATACATTTTATTGCCCCTACACTAAATAAAAACAAAAAACCTACACATATTGGGTATCTACACGACCGTAATAACCTGAAGAATTAATCTAATGGGTTATTTAGCGTGAACCGTGAACGGGATAAAAAATAAACAAAAAAAACTATTCAGAGAATCGCTTTTTCCTATATTCACGGCGTAAAAAAAATAATTTTACCCCCAAACTGTGGGAAGAAAAAAAAAATATGATTTCTCTCGCATAAAACAAGGCCTCATACAGCCACGTCAATGAAAAATTAAAAAGTTATGGCTGCTGAAGCGCAGAGAGGCAAAACCAGAAAAATTGCGCTGGTCATTAAGGTCTTTTCAGGCCTGGTCATTAAGGGGTTAAATACTACCCACAAAACGCCAGTGTCAACGTCTACAGTGAAGAGGCGACTCCGGGATGCTGGCCTTCAGGGCAGATTGTCAAAGAAAAAGCCATATCTGAGACTGGCTAATAAAAGGAAAAGATTAATATGGGCAAAAGCACACAGACATTGGACAGAGGAAGATTGGAAAAAAGTGTTATGGACAGGCGAATCGAAGTTTGAGGTGTTTGGATCACACCGAAGAACCTTTGTGAGACGCAGAACAACTGAAAAGATGCTGGAAGAGTGCCTGACGCCATCGGTCAAGCATGGTGGAGGTAATGTGATGGTCTGGGGTTGCTTTGGTGCTGGTAAAGTGGGAGATTTGTACAAGGTAAAAGGGATTTTGAATAAGGAAGGATATCACTCCATTTTGCAACGCCATGCCATACCCTGTGGACAGCGCTTGATTGGAGCCAATTTCATCCTACAACAGGACAATGACCCAAAGCACACCTCCAAATTATGCAAGAACTATTTAGGGAAGAAGCAGGCAGCTGGTATTCTATCTGTAATGGAGTGGCCAGCGCAGTCACCAGATCTCAACCCCATAGAGCTGTTGTGGGAGCAGCTTGACCGTATGGTACGCAAGAAGTGCCCATCAAGCCAATCCAACTTGTGGGAGGGCCTTCTGGAAGCATGGGGTGAAATTTCTCCCGATTACCTCCGCAAATTAACAGCTAGAATGCCAAAGGTCTGCAATGCTGTAATTGCTGCAAATGGAGCATTCTTTGACAAAAGCAAAGTTTGAGGCTGGGTTCACACGACCACTTTAACGTCCGTAATCGACGGACGTATTTCGGACCAAACTCGGTGCAGGGAGCCGGGCTCCTAGCATCATAGTTATGTACGATGCTAGGAGTCCCTGCCTCTCTGCAGGACAACTGTCCCGTACTGTAATCATGTTTTCAGTACGGGACAGTAGTTCCACGGAGAGGCAGGGACTCCTAGCATCGTACATAACTATGATGCTAGGAGTCCAGCTCCCTGCACTGAGGTCGGTCCGGGACTTCCGCCCGAAATACGTCCGTCGATTACGGACGTTAAAGTGGTCATGTGAACCCAGCCTGAAGGAGAAAATTATTATTTGAAATAAAAAATCATTATTTCTAACCTTGTCAATGTCTTGACTAGATTTTCTAGTCATTTTGCAACTCATTTGATAAATATAAGTGTGAGTTTTCATGGAAAACACAAAATTGTCTGGGTGACCCCAAACTTTTGAACGGTAGTGTACGTAATTTTTTGCAACATATGCGTGGTAACTGCATGAGGGGATCCGTACTGGGTGAGTCTTCCTAACTTATCTGTAATCGACAGAAAAAAGGAAATCTAGTTAGTCAAACAGTATGTGCATCTTGTCTAATCAATTTCCCTCTAATGTAGAAAAAAAGACAAGGCAGAGGGCAAGTTGTCTCCTACCCAATACCACTCAATTTAAAGTCAACATTTAATCCGTATGGGCACAATGTGTGCAATCTGTAGATCCACTCCAATTCTCGTTTTTAAAGCAAAGAAACTATCGCCTCCTCGTCTTGGAATATGGTCTGTGATTCTAAAGCGTAAATCCATTTCTTTATGGTTTGCTTACGCAAAATGCTTTGACACTGGTAGGTCCAGTCTTTTTTATTGCAAATTGTGAACCTGTGGTTATTTATATGTTTTTTACAGTCCAGTGTGGCCTCCCCTTTGTAAAGAAGATTACAAGGGCATTGTAACCTGTTAATGACCCATTCCGACGTGCAAGTCAGATACTGTTTAATTCTGAATTATTTTCCAGTTATGGGGTGAATGAAAGTCTCCCCCCTTAGTCATATATCTACAATTTACACAATTAAGACACGGGAAGCATCCCAGCTTTTGCTTCCCGAGGAATGTGTTACCTTCTTATTAGAGCCCATATCCGCTTTCACTAATTTCTTTTCGATTTTTAGAGCGTTTACATGACATTAGTGGAGGTAATGCAAATTCCAGGACATGTCTCAGATTGCTATTAAGTATCTACCCAGTGTTTACGAATGATTGTTGCTACATCGTTACTGGTTTCATTGTACGTAGATACATATGGTATTCTCTTACTGATGTTCTTTTTAATGTCGGTGGTTGTCTGTATAGACATTTGTGGGGATAAGAGCCCCTCTCTGTTGGACTTAGATACTCTATCCCTATGATATTAAATAAATTTCTTTGGATAAACCCGGGAGATAAATTTTTTCACCCATTTCGTCCAACCTCTTCTTGGTTATCTCCTCTGAATCTACTATGCGTCTCACCCTCGGTAGTTGACTATATGGGAGCGACCTTACAAGGCTACTCTGATTGCAACTGTCAAATCTCAAGAGATTATTCCTGTCCGTAATTTTTCTATAAATCCTGATCATTTAAATTCTGATTTAATTACTGTAGTATCTAAGAATTGTATCTATTGTACATGATTGCACCAGTGTAAACTGTATGTCTACATTAATATTGACAAATTTGTGGAACAATTCCAGTTCCTCCACTGTACCCAGCCAAATGAAAAAAATATTGTCTATGTATCTCCACCACCTCAGGACGTGCCTGAAGTGGTGGGTTACATAGACTCCCTCTCCAATGCCGCCATAAAGGTATTGCAGTCCCTCCTGAGTTGTATATAAAATAGATCCTGAAATAATTGTATCTCAGAACCACATCCAATAATGAGAGTAAGAACTCTATACATGCAGGTATATATTCACCATTTGCCAGAGCCCTATAGATCGAAGAGATATCTCTACTGTGGTCAATCGACTTGTATAGGCTCACCACATCGAATGAGCAAAGTAGGGCCATAGTAGGGATTTGGATAGCTTTGATCTTCAGCAGAAAATCCGAGGTATCTCGAATGTAGGAAGGCACTTCAATTGCGTACTTGCGCAATACCTTCTCTAAAAAGATAGAAATTTTTCCAAAGATAGACCCAATGCTGGACACTATGGGTCTTCCAGGAGGTTTGACAAGGCACTTATGTATCTTTGGGAGTATGTATAAAATTGGTCTAACTGGATGCTGTACAGATAGGAAGTTTTTCAAATTATCAATTATAATGAACTTAGACAGGTCTATGGCATATTGACAACTGATCCTATCTTGTAACTGTCGCATAATCTCCTCAATATAATCTTTAGTATCCATCACCACCAATGCTCCCCCCTTGTCTGCTTGTTTAATTGTGATCCTAGTATTTCCTTTGAGTTCTATAAGTGCCTCCATCTCTCCTTTAGTCATATTGGGATGTTTTCAATTTCAGAGTTTTTGATCTTTCTTTCAGACTTTCAATGTCTAGTTTGACAGCCGTAATGAAAGTTTCAATTGCTGACACATTGCAAAATCGCTTTTGAAAGGTCATATCAAAATCACAATTTCAATTTTCCCGATCTGTTATTTTTGGGAGCATATTCCTGCTCCGCAAACCAGGTTTTCAATTTAATTGTACGATAAAATCGAGGCAAATCAAATTCTAGATCAAACCAATCCGTTTTAGATGTTGGACAGAATGATAAACCCTTGTTAAGTACAGTATATTGCGCTTTTGTTAGTATAACAGAAGAGATATTTACCACTAATGTTTCGGTTTATTGTCCATCTTGCGGAGGGAAGGTGTCCGAGTCATCACTGGCTTGGGCAACCTGGGTTGTCTGATATTTACGTTGTCTGAAGTGTCTTCTGCCCCCACGTTGGGTTCTCCGTTGGTGGTACGCGGAAGTACTTGGTCCAGAGCCTGATCTAAAAAATCCTGCACCCTATTCTCCACAGTAAAGTTGACACTTTGTAGCCCCTCGTTTCTCATACGCCTATTTGGTGGACGATCCTTTCCAACATAGCGACGATCATTTTTCTGTTCAATTTGCCAATTCTATAGATTTTCATTCGTGTAGTTGTCTAAGTCTCTCTGCCACTTCTGTCGTTTTGTCTCTTCCAATCCAGTTTATGCAAATAACTATTTAATTTAGCCATCTACTCCTCAAATTCTTGCGTAGATAGTGATGTTTTCAATGTGGTTTCGATATTACGCACCTTTTCTCCAGTGCAGTGTAAATCTTTTTGTAGATATTCGATCTTTAACAATATGTCCAATGCATATTTATTGGAAATTTGGGTATACCGAGTGAAAAAATCATTGTGTAAAAAAAGGATTTGGTCTCTCCTGAGACCTCCTTCTTTTCATGTTCCAATTTCTTTAATTTTAGGGTATAGATAAGAAAGTAACATCTCCCACTGTGCCCTGGAGTATCCTCTCCACATCTGCCTGGGTGTATGAGAAGACATCGGGTTGATCGATTCCTTGGTGATGATCCTTATTAGTAGACCTATTGTAAATGTGCAGAGCTTTATAGGTCAACAATATCAAAAATAGCAGCACCGTTTGAGAAGGCGTTTAGCCTATACTGTATATAAAACCTCAAAGGGTGTTGTTAAGTGCCAATACATAAAGTGCAGGTGTACAAAATTGAAGATATTTAAAACTTTTAATCAATATATAATTCTAATGATTAAAAGTTTTCAATATCTTCAATTTTGTACACATGCACTTAACAACACCCTTTGAGGTTTTATATACTGTATAGGCTAATATTTGACGAAATGTGATCATCATATCTTGTTCATTACACTGAAGATTTGTTCACTTTTGTACTATGTACCTGAATTGATGAAATTATACAGTTTTTGTATTCAAACTGTTTTATTATGTACTTTGAGAAATCATGGATATGTGCACTGTTCACTGAGCTGTATTGCTTGAGAAAGGCCCCATGGAGTAGGGCTGAAACGTAGTGGTGCTTAAAGTCAGACTATTTTTCACTAAACTTGGAGTGCTGCCTTGTATTTTGGTTTTTGCTGGGTACTTTGGGACATTGGTCGTATGTCCGGATGAGGACTTTGCACCATGTACAACTCAAACGGTGGTGCTTCTTTTTTATTTTTTATATATATATATCGATCTCCGCACCACTTGAGGTATGTGTGTGTACATATATATGTGTAATAAAAAAGAAAACGTGTGTGTGTGTGTGTGTGTGTGTGTGTATATGTATTGCCATTTATTCCAGTTTTATATATTTTAACCACATGACACCTCCATTAACTTTGACCGTTCATTGAAAAATAAAGTAATATTTTGTCTTTTTAAAATTGTATTACCATTTCATTTTTAGATTTGTGAAAAATAAATAAATAATTATGACAAAAACCAGAGAACTTTTAATGTGCATCAGAACCCCCCCCCCCCCTCCCTAAACTCCAATACTTGTCTGAAGCCAAGCCACCTTTTTCTGCAATTACAGATGCTTGGGGTATGTGTCTTAGTTTAGCACATCTAGACACTGAGATTTTTACCCATTCTACCAAGCAAAACTGCTCCAACTCCAAGTGAGATGAGTTGTGCTGGTATCCAGCTTCTTAAAGTCATGCCACGTATTGTCGATTTGGATCGAGGCCTGAACTTTGACTAGGCCATTCCAAGATATTTAAGTTTCCCCTTAAACTCCTCCAGTGTAGCCTTAGCAGTATATTTAGTGTCATTGTCCTGCTGAAAGGTGAACCTCCATCCCAGTCTCAAGTCTCCCCAGACACATGGGAGACATTTGTCTGCCACCTGCTGTTTGGCCAACTCCAAACTGTGTTTTCTTATGTGTTTCTTTAACCCGTTAGTGACCGGCCCATAGTCTTTTTACGTCGGTCACTAACGGGCCTTATTCCGATGCCATAGACTTTTTACGTCGCGGCATCGGAATAAGTAAACAGAGCAGGGAGCTGTCAAATCTCCCTGCTCTCAGCTGCCAGATCGATCTCACCCGTTTAACCGCATCTGAGTGGTTTTGGAGAGAGGGAGGGAGCTCCCTCTCATCCCACCGACACCCGGCGATACGATCGCCGAGTGTCAGTGTCTCCGATGGCAGCCGAGGGCCTGATAAAGGCCCCTAGGTCTGCCTGGAGCGAATGCCTGCTAGATCATGCCTCTGGCATGACCTAGCAGATGCCTGTCCGTTTTAAACGGACAGGCATAATACACTGCAATACAGAAGTATTGCAGTGTATTATAATAGCGATCGCATATTAAAGTCCCCTAGTGGGACTAGTAAAAAAAAAGTTTAATAAAGTTAATTAAAAAAAAATGTGAAAAAAAATTAAAAACCCACGTTTTCCCCTTACAAACTGCTTTAGTATTAAAAAAACAAAATAAAGTAAAAAAATTACACATATTTGGTATCGCCGCGTCCGTAACGACCCCGACTATAAAGCTATTACATTACTTAACCCGCACGGTGAACGCCATAAAAAATTTAATAAAAAAAGATGGAAAAATTGCTGTTTTCTGAGTCCTGACTTTAAAAAAATGTGATTAAAAAATGATCAAAAAGTCGTATCTACTCAAAAATGGTACCAATAAAAACTACAAGTCGTCCCGCAAAAAAAAGCCCTCCTACAACCACATCGGCGAAAAAATAAAAACGTTACGGCTCCTCAAATATGGAGACGCAAGAACAAATAATTTTGAAAAAAAAGCGTTTTTACTGTGTAAAAGTAGTAAAACATACAAAAACTATACAAATTTGGTATCGTTGTAATCGTAACAACCCGCTGAATAAAGTTATTGTGTTATTTATAGCACACGGTAAACGGCGTAGATTTAGGACGCAAAAAAGGGTGCCGAAATTTCAGGTTTTTTTCTATTTCCCCCCCCCCAAAAATGTAATAAAAGTTAATCAATAAATAATATGTACCTCAAAATGGTGCTAGTAAAAAAAAAAACTTGTCCCGCAAAAAACAAGACCTTCTACAGCTGTGTCGACGCAAAAATAAAAACGTTATAGCTCTTGGAATGAGACGATGGAAAAACTTAAAAAAATAGCTTGGTCATTAATGTCTAAAATAGGCTGGTCATTAAGGGGTTAAGCAATGGCTTTTTTTTTCCATTTATAAAGCCCCACTCTGTGGAGGGTACAGCCTGTTCTGGTCCTATGGACAGATTCTTTAATCTCTGCTGTGGATCTTTAGAGCTCCTTCAGTGTTCTCATTGCTGTCTTTTGTTGAATTTCTGATTTAATGCCCTTTATGCCCGGTCTGAGCTTTGGTGGACGTCCTTTTCTTGTCAGGTTTGTAGTTGTGCCATATTCTTTCCATTTTTGTAATAATTAATTTTAATGGTGCTTGGAGGGATCTTCAAAGTTTTGAATATTTGTTTTTAGAACCCAAACCAGATTTATTTTTCTCCACATCTTTGCCTCTGACCTGTTTAGAGATCTTCTTGGTCTTCATATTGCTTACTTACTGGTGTTACAGACTCGGGGAAGACCTTTCAGAACAGGTGTCTTCTACTGACATGTGACAGATCATATGACACGTTGCAGACAGGGGACCTTATTTACATTAATTATGTGACTTGTGAAGTTAATTGGTTTAACCAGGCTTTATTTATGGGTTTTTATAGCAAAGGCAGCTAATACATATGCACTTACAACTTTTCAGATTATTATTATTATTATTATTATTATTATTATTATATTTTTTTTACTTTTCAGTTTCTAACAATTTGAGCTATTTTATCCGGTCCAGTATACACAATCAAATTTTAAAATCCATTTTAATTTTTGGTTCTAATGCAAGAAAACAAGGAAAACGTGTGTGTGGGGGGGGGGGGGGACACACCATCCCAACCATGAAGCAGGGGGTGCTGCCATTGTACTGTGGGGGTGTTTTGCTACAGGAGGGACTGGTGCACTACACAAAATAGATGGCATTATGGGGAAGGAAATTAATGTTGAGAATTTGAAGCAATATATCAAGCCAGCAGTCTGGAAGTTAAAGCTTGGGCTGGGCACAAATGCGTCTTCCAAATGGACAATAACACCAAGCATACAGTTAGGTCCAGAATTATTTGGACAGTGACACAATCTTCATGATTTGGGCTCTGCATGCCACCACATAGGATTTGAAATGAAACACATGAGGTGCAATTGAAGTTTAGACTTTCAGGTTTAATTCAAAGGGGTGAACAAAAATATCCTGTGAAACGTTTAGGAATTGCATCCATTTTTCTACACAGCCTCCTCATTTCAGGGGCTCAAAAGTAATTGGACAAATTAACATTACCATAAATAAAATGTTTTTCGGAGATAATCCTTTGCAGGCAACGACTTCCTGAAGTCTGGAACCCATGGACTTCGCCAAACGCTGGGTTTCCTCCAGATGCTTTGCCAGGCCATTACTGCAGCTGTCTTCAGTTGTTGCTTGTTTGTGGGTACTTCTGTCTTAAGTTTTGTCTTAACCCCTTCCCGTCGTAAACAACTTTCACATTTAAATTTTAGTTTTTTCCTCCCCACGTTCCAAAAGCCATTAATTTTTTTTATTTTTCCGTCTATATAGTCCTATGAGGGCTTGATTTTTCGTCTCGCCATTTATTGTGCAATATAATGTACTAGGAAACGGGAAAAACATTATTTGTGGTGTAGAAAATTAGAAATTCACTGTGCAATTAAAACATGTTCACTTTATTCTGCGGGTCAATACGATTACGGCAATCACAAATTGCAATCCCCGCTCCTGACTTTCAGCTGTTTTTTTAAGCAAACTCGCGTTTTTTTACGGCCGTTTTTGGAGCTGTTTTTCTATAGTCAATGAAAAACTGCTCCAAAAAGTCTCAAGAAGTGACATGCACTTCTTCTTTTTCGCGGGCTTTTTTTTACGCGCCCGTCTCAAAACGGGCGCGTAAAAAAAGGCCCAGTCGGAACAGCGCCGTTTTTCCCATTTGAAATCAACAGGCAGATGTTTGGAGACTATCTGCTTCTGAGTTTACGGCCCGAAAAATGGCCGAAAATAAGCTGTGTGATCATATACCCTAAGTGGTATGAGGGCTGATTTTTTTGCGGGATAAGCTGTAGTTTTTAATGATACCATTTTGGGTTACATGCAACGTTTTGATCACTTTCTATTCCATTTTTTTGTGGGAGGTGAGGTGACAAAAAAATAGCGATTCTGCTGTTTACAATCTTCTTTTTTTTTTTTTTTTTTTTACGGCGTACTCCGTGCGGGTAAAATAATGATATATTGTAATAGTACAGGCTTCTACGGATGCGGCGATACCAATTATGGTTTATTTAATTTTTTTTACTATGCTCTAATGGGAAAAGGGTTGTTTTTTGTTTTTTTGTTTTTTTTAACTTTTAATAATTTTATTTGTTTTTGACTTATTTTTACATTAAAAAAACAACTTTTATTTTTTACTAATTTGTACTTTTTTTTTTTTTTTTATTAGTCCCCCAAGGGAACTTCAACCACCGATCGTTGGATCACTTGCACTATATAATGCAATGCTAATGTATTTCAGTAGATCGTCTTTCTGACAGGCTTCTATTAAGCTCTGCCAGAGGCAGGGCTTAGTAGGATCACAAAGATGGCGGACCTGGGGGCCTTCATTAGGCCCCCAGGCAGCCATAGCAACCATCGCCACCCTGCGATTGCATTGCAGGGGACACGATGAGCTGCTAGAGGGGGGTCGCCCTCTTTCTAACAATTTAAATACAGCGGTCGCTATTGACTGCAGCATTTAACGGGTTAAACGAGCGGGATCATGCTCGAGCGCGATCCCGCTCGTTACTGTGAAGAGTCGGCTGCAACATACAGCCGACACCCGTATTGTATGGAGCAGGTTCATTCCGTGAGCCTGTTCCATACTTCCCCCTACCCGGCTATGATGTAAGTCTAATACAAGTCTTCTGCAAATGACGGAAAGCAGTTAAGCAAGTGAAATGCATGCTCAATCGGGTTGAGATCTGGTGATTGACTTGGCCATTGCAGAATTTTCCACTTCTTTGCCTTAAAAAAAACTCCTGGGTTGCTTTCGCAGTATGTTTTGGGTCATTGTCCGTCTGTACTGTGAAGCGACGTCCAATCAACCTTGCTGCATTTGGTTGAATCTGAGCAGAAATTACATCCCTGATCACTTCAGAATTCATCCGGCTGCTTCTATCTTCAGTCACATCATCAATAAACACTAGTGACCCAGTGCCTTTTTTCAGCCATGCATGCCCATGCCATCACACTGCCTCCACCATGTATTACAGAGGATGTGGTGTGCTTTGGATCATGAGCCGTTCCAAGCATTCTCCATACATTCTTCCTCCCATCATTCTGGTACAGGTTGATCTTAGTTTCATCTGTCCAAAGAATGCTGTTCCAGAACTGAGCTGGCTTCTTTAGACGTTGTTTGGCATGTTGTTATCTGGCCTTTCTATTTTTGAGGCTGATTAATGATTTGCGCCTTGTGGTGAACGCTCTGTATTTGCTCTCATGAAGTCTTCTCTTTATTGTAGACTTAGACTTATATAAGGATACACTTACTTCCGGGAGAGTGTTCTTCACTTGGGTAGATGTTGTGAAGGGTTTTTTCTTCACCATGGAAAGGTTTCTGCGATCATCCACCACTGTTGTCTTCCGTGGACGTTCAGGCCTTTTGGAGTTCACGAGATCACCAGTGTGCTTTGTTTTGGTTTTTTTTCCCCCAAGAATGTACCAAACTGTTGATTTGGCCACTCCTAACATTTCTGTGATCTCTCTGATAGATTTCTTCATTTTTTTTCAGCCTAACGATGGTCTGTTTCATTTGCATTGAGAGCTCCTTTGACCGCATATTGTGGGTTCACCGCAACAGCTTCTAAATGCAAAGGCCACACCTGGAATCAATGCCAGACCTTTTACCTGCTTAATTGATGATGGATTCAGGAGGGAATAGCCTATTAGCTTTTGAGAGAATTGTCCAATTACCTTTTTGGTCCCTTCAAAAAGAGGCAGCTACATATGAACTGTAATTCCTAAACCCTTCCTCAAATTAGGATGTGAATACCCTCAAATTAAAGCTGGGAGTCTGCACTTTAAACTTTATATACAATATGTTTTGGTAAACCGCTAAAATGGCAAAACTTGTGTCACTGTCCAAATAATTCTGGACCTAACTGTACTTCTAAAGTTGTTGCAAAATGGATTAAGGACAAGAAAGTGAAGGTAATGGAGTGGCCATCACAAAGCCCTGACCTCAATCCCATAGAAAATATAAAGGCAAAACTGAAACCGCATGTGCGAGCAAGGAGTTCTACAAACCTTACTTACTCAAGTTCTGTCAGGAGGAATGGGCCAAAATTCCAGCAACTTATTATGAGAAGCTTGTGGAAGGCTACCTTACTTGTATGACCCAAGTTAGAGGCAATGCTACTAAAATACTAACCACATGTATGTAAACTTCTTAACCACTGGGGATGTGATGTAAGAAATAAAAGCTGAAATAAATCGTTCTCTAGTAGTATTCTGACATTTCACATTCTGGAAATTAGAATAGTGATCCTAACTGATGTAAGGGAGAATCTGTACTAGGATTAAACCACCGGAATTACGAAAAACTGAGTTTTAATGTGGTTAAGGTGAATTATGACTTACTGTGTATATTAATCTCTTGATATAGCTTTGTACTGAGGCATTGTCATGTTAGAAATGCAACTTTATATAGCGCCAACATATTCCGCAGCACTTTACAATTCAGATTAACGATTCCAACAAGAATGAAAAGACACAAAATGAAAAGTTCTTGTTCGGTACAATGGTCCCGAAGTTTCTTGTTTTTTTAGAAACCTAGGGTAGTACACACAAAGCTGCATGAGCCAGTCACCAGCCAGTATCTGTGTATACACAAATATTAAGTACATTAGCGTGCACGGAGTGCGGAGTGGAGACTGTAGAAATAAGGAATCTTGTTCTGATGTGGGGGTAAAGGAAAGGAGTCAGATCAGGGAATTTGATAGGCCTGCTGAAAAATGTGTTTTTAGGACACACTGAAAACTATGGACGTTGGGAATTAATTTGATTATCTGGGTCCCAACATGAGAAACGTCTTTGGTACAGGAGTGGGAGGTTCGGATTATGAAGCATGTTAGTCTTCGTTCATTTGGTGATATTCGACACCGGTAGGGTGGAAGCCAGAGATGAGGGAGGAAATGTAAGAAGGTCCAGCTTTGTGGGTGGGAGTAATGAGTATTGTATTCTAAAGTGATTTGGCAACCAGTGCAGTAAATGGCAGAGGGGAGGGGATGGTCAGAGATGCGACTAGCTGCTGCATTCAGGATACAATGCATTCGGAAAGTCTTCAGACCCTGTTAATTTTTTCACATTTTATGTTGAGGCCTTGTGCTAAAATATAAAAAAAAAATATCCAGTTTTTTTTTCTCCATCATTCGGCACTCCATACCCCATGATGACAAAGTGGAAACAGAATGTTAGTAATCTTTGCTAATTTATTGAAAAGGAAAAACTATAAAATATTGCATTGACATAAGTATTAAGACCCTTTACTCAGTACTTAGTTGAAGCACCTTTGGCAGTGATAACAGCCTCCAGTCTTCTTGGGTATGATGCCACAAGGTTTGCACACCTGGATTTGGGGATTTTCTGCCATTCTTCTCTGCAGATCCTCAAGCCCTGTCAGGTTGGATGGGGACAGTCAGTGGACAGCCATTTTTAGGTTTCTCCAGAGATGTTCGAGTCCATGTCAGAACTCTGGCTGAGCTACTCTGGGACGTTCACAGAGTTCTCCCTTAGCCACTCCTGTGTTGTCTTAGCTGTTTACTTAAGATCATTGTCTTGCTTTAACCCCTTAAGGACACGGCCAATTTTGGCCTTGAGGACAGAGCAATTTTTTTACATTTCCCCTCTTTGCATTCCGACGCTCATAACTTTTATTTTTTTTGTACGACATAGTTGTATGAGACTTTGTTTTTTGCGGGACGAGTTGTACTTTATGTAGGTACCATTTTTTGGTACAAATACATTATCGTTTAATTTCTATAAATTTTTATTTTGGCGAAAATGCAGAAAAAAAGCAGTTCTGCTGTAGTTTGAATTTTTTTTTTTTTTTTTTACACCATACACCGATCATCATAAATAATGTTATACATTTGTTGTACAGGTTGTTACGGTCGTGGCGATACCAAATATGTCTATATTATTTCATGTTTTGGGACTTATATTTTAAAAAGTTTATGTATTATAAAAAATGTGTGTTTCTGTGTATATTTTTTTTATTTATTTATCATAAAAAAATTTTTTACATTAATTTAACTTTTTTTTTTTTTTTTTAATCCCATAAAGGGATTTATCATTTTTATTTTGTAACTGTAATGTACTGGCATAGATCTATATGCCAGTACATTAGCCTGTTTACTGATTGTACACAGGCAGTTGTTAGGACACACCTCAGTATGCCCAAACAACAGGAAATCTGTTCAGACAGCCCTGGGGTCCTTCAATGGACCCCGGGCTGTCTGGCCATACGAGTTGTGGGCTTTGATCGCGTCACAGTTATTTTCTGTGATGCGATCAATGTGCAGTCCCCCATCTTTGAACGCCGCGATCAGCTGTCATCGCGGCGTTCAAAGGGTTAACGGCGGAGAGAAGATGTTTCTCTCCTCTCCGCTGTCAGAGCGGGGCCGTGGCTGTGTATTACAGCCGTTGCCCCGCTCTCGATCGCGCGCACAGACGGCTGTCACACAGGACGAGTGTGCTCGCCGCTCAGGACGAGCATACTCGTCCTGTGTCGGCAACCAGTTTAAGGTGAACCTTCTGGTCAGTCTGAGGTCTAGAGCACTCTGGATCAAGTTTTCATTGAGAATATCTCTGTACTTTGCTCCATTCATCTTTCCCTCAACCCTGACTAGTCTCCCTGTCCCAGCCGCTGAAAAACACCCTCACAGCATGATGCTGCCACCACCGTTCTTCACTGTAGGGATGGTCAGGGCAGGTGATGAGTAGGGCCTGGTTTCCTCCAGACATGGCACTTAGAATTGAGGCCAAAAAGTTTAAACTTGGTTTCATCAGACCATAGAATATCGTTTTTCAGTCAGAGTCCTCTGGGTGCTTTTTTGCAAACTCCAGTTGGACTTTCATGTGTCTTTTACTGAGGAGAGGCTGGGCCTGGGCAATTAATCTGGAAAAAAAAAAAGGAAATTCGGCGCAGATCACTGGTCATCTTGCGCATTTCGTTTTTTTGTCGGTGTCAACTGTATCTGCGGAATGTTCGTTTCCTACTATACTATTCACTGCATAACGCTGCCTGCTCACGGCTCAGCGCAGTCAGGCGCAATGACCTCACTTCCTCGCGCCTGTCTGTGTTGAGCCGTGAGCAGCTAAGCGTGCATGTATTCAGAGTCCGCTGCACTTCTGCTATATACCGGCCTTTCAGGCAGCTTGGTCCACGGAGTCCTCAATGCCCAGCCCGTTTATTTCTTGTTTTAGCCTTAATGCCCGCCCCAATGGTATTATGGGGTCCCTGTATAAAACCCCCATCATCCCTGTTTATGGGAGTTCTAAACAGGGATGTTAGAGGTAATATACAGGTATGATGGGATTATATGCTGGGAGCCCCATCATCCCTGTATATACCAGTCGCCGTGGCTTGTGGGCATTGAGACTATACAAGAAGTAAATAGGGTGGGCATTGAGGACACAATGGACCAATAGGATGCATGAAACGCCGGTATATGGCAGAAGCGCAGTGGAAATTGAAAATATGCACCAAGCCACACAGACCAGAGGAGCAGAGGGATCTCCTTTTGTCGTTGGAATGGGGTTAGGGGAGGATGTGTTTTATTATTTTTATTAGGCACTATTGGGGCTGTATGGGAGCCCTATACTGTGTGGGGGCAGCTATAGGGACATAATGTGTGGGGGCAGCTGTGGAGGCATTATACTGTCAAGGGGTATACTATATACAGTATTATACAGCAGGCTCAGGGGATCTATATTAGGGCCTGTTCACATAACTGTTCGCTTTCCGTTCCGGGGTTCCGTCAGAGGTTTCCGTTGGGTAAACCCCGCAACGTAAAGTGAAACTGAAACCACAGCTTCCGTTTCAGTCACCATTGATAGCAATGGTGACGGAAACATCGCCAATGGTTTCCGTTCGTCACCATTCCGGCAGGTTTCCGGTTTTCCCACGGAATCAATAGCAGACTCAACTACTATTAGATCAATGGTGACTGAAACGGAAGCTGTGCTTTCACTTTCCGTTGCGGGGTTCACCCGACAGAAACCTCAGACGGAACCCCTGAACGGTGATGTGAACAGGCCCTAAATTAAATGGCGTGGCATGCTGTAAAACCTTATATAGACAGGGGTGTGGCTTTCCAAGTCCTGTCCAATCCGATGAATTTACCACCAGTGGACTCCAAGGTGTAGAAGCATTCCAAAGATGATCTAGAAAATGGGAGGCCCCCAGAGCTAAATTTGAAGTGTCATAACAATGGGTCTGAATACTTATGTCTGTGTGAAATGTGAGTTTTACACTTTTTTTTGTAGCCTTAGTGCACCTAAACTATTAAGTGTGGATTTTACCTGCGGAATTACCTGTACCAAATCACGCAACATGTGCACGTAGCCTAAGGGCTTGTCCACACGTAACAGAATTGC
Source organism: Rhinoderma darwinii (assembly GCF_050947455.1). Classification (NCBI taxonomy): domain Eukaryota; kingdom Metazoa; phylum Chordata; class Amphibia; order Anura; family Rhinodermatidae; genus Rhinoderma; species Rhinoderma darwinii. The sequence continues at coordinate 104,068 of NW_027461663.1, forward strand.
TGCAGAAAATTTCGACAGCAATTCCGTTAAAACTAGCAGACATTCTGCTGCGGAAAAACCGCACTATATGTTTTTGACTTCAGAAAACGGTGCGGATTTCACAATGCTAGAAGATAGTGATATCTCCTCTGAAAAACGCAGCAATTCAGTCCACTTACTGCAGCAGGAATTGACATGATAATGTCTGTTCCGAATATTAACGCAGCATGTGGATAAGATTTGTTAAATCTCACCCACTATGCTGCTACTGTATTCTATGCGTATTTTCCGTCCTGCTTAGTACTATAGTTATTCCGGACAGAAAATACGCCACAATTCCGCTGCGTGTGGACAAGTCCTAAGGCTTAGTTCATACGTCGCAGATTTGATGTGGATTTTCAATGCAGATTTTACTCTTTGGAATGGAAAGAGATGCAATGGAAAGAGATCTGTGGCAAATCCAGTACACGTGAAATCTGCCTAAAAAGTGTGCCCAGACTATTAATCTTTCACAAACCTGACAAGACCGCAAAGAACTATTTAATTTGCCTTAACGGGGTAAAAAATTCTACCTAACCCTAACTAATATATTATGCTCTGCTCAATAATGGCTTAATGTGCAATCTTTTCTTCAGTTACCACTTTAAGGGTACGAACACACACACACACTGCGGATTTTCCGCAACGGATTAATTGCGGAAAAATCTGCAGCATTTTACAGTAGCAGCAGTATGGGTGAGATTTCAAGAAATCTCGTCCCCACACTGCGGAAAAATGTAGCTGAAAAAACGCACATATTGACCTGCGGTGCGGTTTCTTCAACCCCAGCCTATCAATTAATGCGACGGAAACGCAGTTTTTCCATTGAATTCAATTGGGGGCTTAAACCTGCAGCAAAGTGGGGTGTGTTGCGATGTTTGCGGCGGAATCACAGCGATTCTCCCGCTAAATCGCAAGTAAGAAAATAAATAATAGTTATACTTTCCTAGAGTTCCCTGCTTCTTCTCCAGTCCGGCCTCTCTGGATGATGTAGCAGGGGCCTAGCTAAAGGCTCATGGGCCCTGGTGCAAGAATTGGGCCCCCCTACCCCACCCAATCCCACCAGACCCATGTGCGCGCCTATGCCCAGCCGCCTTTCCCAACAGCCCCCATAGCTGCCTCCGTAGTATAATGCCCCCACACAGTGTAATGCTCCCCATAGCTGCCACCACACAGTGTAATGCTCCCCATAGCTGCCACCACACAGTGTAATGCTCCCCATAGCTGCCACCACACAGTATAATGCTCCCCATAGCTGCCCTCACAGAGTATAATGCTCCCATTGATGCCCTAACACATTATAATGCCCTCATATGTGCATAATAGAAAAATAATAAAATAACTTTCCTATCCCCATTCCCACGCCAGGTGGAGGAGATCCTGCTCCTCCTTTGGTCTGTGCTATGAGTGATTCAGCTCAGACTAGCGTGATGACGTCACTACATCGCGCCTGTCTGCCATCGAGCCACTCATGGCTCAGGGCACAGTGAACGCTGGAGCAGGGAGCTGTCCGCTTCTTGCTCCAGCATTGAATGAAATCGGGACCTCGGTGAGTGACTTGCGACTTCCCCAGAGGTCATCACACGCCCGCCCCAGGGGGTCGCAACCCACAGTTTGTAATGTATTGTGCAGTTTGCGGTGGAGAGAGGAGGAGGGGGGGCTATAATTTAATGGTCCCCCTTCTCCTTTCTCCACTGCAAACACAGACCGCACAATACATTACAGGCCCCCTCTGCAGCTCACCTGGAGTCTTCCAGGATCCTCCCCACCGGCTCTTCTACGCTGGCTGGAACACCCCTCGTGTGATGTCACAAGGTGCACTGAGTGTACCATATGTCCATGTATCCTCCCTGAATACGCAGTGTGTGTTCCTACCCTAAGGCGAGGAATACACACGCAGTCTTTGGCTCAGCGAAGCGGATCTAAAAGGCGGGAATGGTCTAAAGAAAATACTGATGCATCTTCTTTCTATTGTGTCCCAAAAACTGCGTGTGTGCTTCTGTCCTGAGGGATCTTCTAAACTTGGCATTGTGGATCACCTCCTTCTCTAACTGAAGTGTGGCACTTTACTTATCCTTGACAACTTAATATATGCCATAAATTGGCATCAGCTGAGGGGGATGAAGAAGCAGAAAGCTGGTTGTACTTGTGTGTTCGGACTATGGGAATTACGGAAACAGTTGTTCTCAGAAAAGTAGGGGTTCCAGAGGTATGACCCCCTAACTATGAGAAATGTATGCGATATCCTATGAATACTTAAAAAGAACCTTTCACCTGCCCAAACTTGTGCAGCATGTAATAGGCAGGGCTGTACAAACCTTTCCGTTATTTAGATATCGGTGCAGTTATAGTTGGTGCACGATATTTAAATAACCCCCTGAACTGTCAATGTGGAGTATAATGGCCAAGGGGCGTGTAACATTGCTATGAAACTGTCCAATCCGCTACAGACCGTATCACTGCAAGAGCTGGAGACAGAGTGTGTGCGCGCAGCTCCGCCGCCGCCACCACAGAACAGAAGAGGAAAAGAAGAATGTGAATTCTTCTTCTGTTCCGTGGCGGCGGGAGTATCTTCGTCATACGCGCGCTCTCACTCACTCCTTCAGCTCTGCAGACAAGGACAAGCCTGTGTGATCTCTCACAGCTCCGAGCTGCACGCGCACACGCTCTCCTCTCTCCAGCTCTTGCTGTGACCCTGTCCGTAGCTGATTGGACAATGTCGCAGCGATGTTACACTCCCCCTTGCCCATTACACGCCCCATTGACCGTTCAGGTGGTTTTTTAAATATCGCGCGCCAGATATAACTGCACCGATATCTAAATAACGGAAAAAGATAAACATTTTTTTTTTATAGTGAGACTAGGTATGTACAGCCCTACCCATTACATGCTTCACTCAGCTGCACATGTATGGGCAGGTGAAAGGTTCTCTTTAAAGGGATTTTCCAGGATTCCAAAAACATGGCTGCTTTCTTCCAGGAACAGTGCCACACCTGTCCATGAATTGTCTGGTATTGCACCTCCGCTCTAATAAAGTGAATGGGGCTCAGCTGCAATACCACATACAACCCGTGGACAGGTGTGGTGCTATTTTTGGAAGAAAACAACCATGTTTTTCTAATCCTGTATAACCCCCTTTTAAGTTTCTATTAACTATCACGCAATGTACATAAAATGCAGAATAACTGAAGTGTTATCTCAATCTTTCATCTTACCGTCTTACAGACATTGACACTAACGCAGCTACCTGTGATGGGTAATTCTGGCACCAGTAAGTGCTACATGTCATGCGTGTGCAGTGTGACTGGCCGTTCTGTTAACCTTCCGATTTAATATTTTACTATACAAGAATACTGCAGTAAATCTGCTTCAACAGTATTTTGGCTTTTCTTGCTCATGAATGCTTAATCTTCCCGGTCTTGAAAAATGGTGCTATTTGCAGCGCAAAAAAAATTATGAAATCCAACCTTTTTCTAATCTGTTTTTAATAATTCCAAACCTCTAAATATGACAAATTGCTGTAACTACTCTCCTCTGCAAGCATTTAATTTATTTTCCACTGGAAAACTTGACTCTGTATGTCCTCATTGCACTAAGTAATACTTAACTGTCATCCTGCATTGCATGGACCTGACCCTGCCCTACTTCTCTCTTTATACATAGAATTTCCCTTGTAATTTTTCTCACTGTACAGAGAAGTTTGTCCTCCTCTCAATCTCTCCAAACCTTTTATGGTCTGTTTGTCTGTGTATCACTGTGTGTGGCAAACTCATCCCATTCTCTCAATTGCTTCATTCATCTATCTCACATCTGTGTTGGCTGCATCTCACCCTTCAAGTAGTTCACGGATGGGCGATATTGGGTGTATTCCCCCCGCCTCAACAGGATGCCCTCTGCTTCATCATCCACTGGCTCTGTGAGTACCATCCGTACAATCATTTCATTCAAGGTGACAAAACAAATGCTAAAAATACATGACGGAGTCTAATACAAGTCTTCTGCAGCATTGTTAGAGGCTCCTGTAGACCCTTTAGGCATATATGCATCCGTTTATTTTATTCTTCTTCTTTTCTGTCCTTTTTTTTTTTTTTTTTCCCTCTCTTCCTACTTCTTCTCCTGCCTTTTTAACTTTTCTCCTCAAACTTGTATAGCCTCCAGATGACCGGAGCTGGGTTTATTCTCCACTCCACTATAACCCCCAGGTTCAATCTGTCTCGGACGAGGAGAGTGACACAGTAAGTTCTTGAAGGAAGCCTATTAGAACTTGTTCTGTATTTATTAATTTTTTTGGGGATAATTTAACTGTCGAAAGGTTTTTGACATTAAATTATGCTTAATGGTTAGAAAGCAGTAGACTTTTTAGATTTTCCATTTGTATAAGGCTGGTTCTGTCTTGTCTATTTGTTTCGAGCCCTTTAAAGCTATTCCAGGCTCTTACGTGGTGGTGGTAATACTAATTACTAGGGGAGGGAGAAGCTCCTGTTTCTGTTCTTTTTCATTAAGGAAAAGTTTTTGAGAAAATCTTAAACGTTAATGGGGGTTACTAAATTCATCGGATTTGGCTGATACTTTTGGTTCTCTTCTTTGCCTGTTTAAACCGAGCGTCAGAAGCTGCTTTTACGGTTAGAAGCTTGCATACGGCTCTCTCGAATGATGTCTATGGGAGTCATGGGTAACTATAAGGGTAAGTTAACGCGTAGTGTAAATACTGCAGATTTTCCACTACAGAATTCGTTGCGGAAAATCCACATCATAGTACAGTAGCAGCAAAGTGGATGAAATTTGAAGAAATCTCATCCACATGCTGCGTAAATGCAGAGCTTAAATTAAACTGCAGTGTTTTTTTTAATCCGCAGCATGTCAATTGTATTTGCGTAATCGCTATTTTTATTTTGGGGCTTTTCCCCATTGAATTCAATGGGAAGAAAAACCCACAACAGAAAGCAGATGTTGCGGATTTTTTTTGCAGCAGAAAAGCAGCGATTCTGCCGCAAAAAAACGCAACTCAGGAGAAGAAAAAAAATCGTACCCAGATTTCTGTGTTTCTTCATCCAGGCCAGCCTCCTGGGATGACGTTTCATCTCATGTGACCGTCCTCCCAGGAGGCCGGCATGCAGTATGGCAGAGGGACATGCCGCCATGGCTTCGTAAGTATCAAACCTTTTTTTTTTTTCTACATGCAGTTTTCCATAGCAGACATTCTGGCCAAAAAACGACACTGCAATTTGGTGTGGTTTTTCAGCCGGAATTCTCTGCGGCGGCCAGGGTGGATACGCTGTGTCCTAGCCGTCCTGCGTTAACGCAGCCTAATGGTTAGTTCACATATTATGGTTTTTCTGTTTAAAATTTCCACAGAAAATCCTTACTAAATCATGCAGATTTTGTTGTAGATTTTCCTTTTGTGAAAAAACTGATCGTAAACCAAAATAAAATAAAACATACTGATCTTTAACAATCCTTCTGTGATTCACTTGTTGACGCGTCCTACAGATACCGACGAGGGGACCAAGGCAAGCGTTGCCACAGAAGCAACTGCGGATTTTGCTGTGGATCCGCAGAGAAGTCTGCAACTAGGATTTGATTGTGGATTCCTTCTTCCCCATTGAATGGTGAAAATCCTTAACAAATCCTTGCTCATTCCGTGTCAGAAATTGATGTGCTGCAGAATAAAAAATCCACAACGCAAGTCAAATTCTGTGGATAAATTTCACAGCTTGTGGATAAGCCAAGTGCTGCTTGCTCCGCTCCTTCTGTAACTCCTATAAGCTTCAATGGAGAGAGCTCTGCACAAGCACAGCCACCTCTACACTGATTTTAATGGGAAAAGCAGCTACTGATGGCAACTTTAAATTGGCAAATGGTGTTCGGGTTCTTCCCATAGGTGATGTCCCAGACCAGCACCTGTCAAGCATATATGGCATATCCTGTGAATATGCCATAATTGTCTCAGACAGGCCATGAAGTGTTTCAGCCTCTGGATGTAGAATGTCCAATACTTCTCACAACCGACTAGTGGTCCCCATTCCCACCACTTCACTGATGGTGGACAAGGGGTCCTGAGGAACGGCAGATGTTACAAGAACAATTTGTTTCTGAGACAGACATTTCTGCGTACACCTGATGGCTACCTCAACCAAAAATGGAAGGGATGAAGAGGAAATTAAGAGGACGCTGCTTAGTGTTCCTGGTCTCCTGTTGGAGACAAAGTAGTGGGAGAAGGCTCCTTCTCCAGAAAGTTGCCTTTCAGTCAAAGACTTGTGAGGAGGAGGGTGAAATGGCTACAGGTACACCTATAGAAGAACTCTTTATGGAATTCTCAGTTTTGCAATATGAGACAAATACATTTGGTTTTGTGTATCTTGTGTAGTTAGTGTTTCTTTAAATGGCTGGTATAGTTGTTTGGAAGCAGTCACTTTACACTGGGGGAGGGAGACTAACGTCCTTCATTGTGATTTGCTGGCCGGCCAGAAAGACTACTCCTCACATGATCACGCCGTTCTTTCCCATACAGTTCTGAAAACCTCCAGATACCTTTTCATATGTGTGAATGATACTAGTATCTTATAGCTGCACTTTTAACAGCTGCATACTTTTGTTTCAGATGTCCTTTTTGTGTGGGTTGTTTGTTTTCTGTGTGTACTACTGAACTAGTTAGATAGGTGGCAAATAAAAGCAACCGAGTGGGGGGGGGGGGGGGCTCCTGTGGTTTCAAGTACAAATCTGTATGAAACATATCTCCATGATCAATGGTAGCATTTATCTATTTAAAATGGTATTTGAAGTATTCTTTCCAAATATTTGGGCAAAGTATTAGTATGGGCAGCCCGGCACATCATTTTTTTTTTTCTTTACAGTACCAAGGTTTCCTTCATAATTGCGGTACATCTATAGTTGTGTGTGGCAAAGGGCCATTTTGTAATGAGTGTGTAAATCCCTCCAAAAAACCGAAAATCTTGGCTGAGGTGGCTCTCGAAGTACCCATGGTGGGTCTGTATGGGTGTCCTTGCTTCACTGAATGATGTTTCAGTAAGGCACCATATTCTCCCCTAAAAGCGATACTGAGGTAGAATACCTCCGTCATACGGTACGGGTGGCAGAATTCTATTTTTTCTCTCATAGAATCCTTGAGTAAAAACTTTGGTACGCTTTTGTGTAAAATCTGAGCCACACAAACGTACAGCATGGGCCCATAGAGATTTATGGGTGCCGTATTCCTGAAGCATGGAACATGAATCCCAAATACAGCCATGTGCATGAGGCCTAAAATGGTTGTTTTTTGTTTAAGTAGTATGCTTTAGGGCCTGTTCACATCAGCGTTCACTTTCCGTTCAGGGGTTCCATCGGAGGTTTCCGTCGTCGAACCCTGCAATGGAAAGTCAAACGGAAACAACCGCTTCTGTTTGCATCACCATTGATCTCAATGGTCACGGAAACATTGCTAATGGTTTCCGTTTGTCACCGTTTCAGCAGGTTTCCGTTTTTTCGACTGAATCAATAGCGCCGTCGACTGCGGAAAGCGAACGCTAATGTGAACCGGCCCTTATTGTAAAATGTTGCGCTGTATGACTTTTTACTCTGACTTACTGAAATTTAGCAGCGTTGCTAAGGTACAACAAAGGAACTTACATTATAATTTGTATGCTGACAAATGTTGTAAAGAAATGTCTGGAAATAGGCAGATATCCCATTTAATTGTTTTCATGTCTGCAGATTGCGAACCCGGCTATACCATTTAGTTAGATCTTTTTCTTTTTTCCTTCCAGTAATATCTATGCAGATACCAGACAAAAGGAAACCTTGATACTTTTTGTGTCCCTTCATCCCAGCCTCCGAAACAAACTATAGACGGGAGTGATGATCAACCGTGAATGAAAATGTGACCAGTTACCGGACTCCTACAATCTACTATGCTGTTATGTGTACTTGTAGTATTCCTTGGTGTACGAGTGCTTTGCCAAACATTCCCTTTTACTTTTCAGTCTGTGCATTTTTATTTTCTTGCCAGATGCCCAATCTGGTCTTGACTAGGGACAGAAGCTCATCTGCTGCATCTCACATGGGAATCCTGAACTATTTCTAAAGGGGGAATATGTGCAAGGTCTATGATGTGCTCTTTAGTTGTACACCGCGTCCCTTCTGGTGATGGTGGAAAGTCCCTGTACACTACAAATGTAATGCATCTGGTTGGACCGATTTATTATGCTGCATTTCTGGCTAGGTTTCATTAGAACACTTTGTTTTTGTATATTTTGATATTTAATCCTTTTTAGTATTATTTATATTGCATGGAGTAAACTGGTGATAGGAGTGTTCAGGACTATCTGCATTTTACTTTTAGGTGTTGACTGTTTACATTGTAGGACTGGTTCAGTGATCGAAATGTAGAACTGTCCAATTACTTTTTTTTTTTTTTTGGTCATTTGCACTGCCACATTTGAATCTATGGCCGTAGACTACTGGAATCTGATGGCATAAAAGATCAGCTGAAATTCTGGATTATATTGCTTTAATTTATAAATGGTTTCCATGATAATCTTTTGGGGTTTTTCATTGGGATAAAGACTTTTTAAAAATGTTTTCCATCCATTATTTGCTTTTATGTCCCTGATCTTTGCCATATTTGAGGCACGTCCCAGTTTTCTACCCTGGTTTCTTTGGTTTTATGATTGGTTAACTTTTTATGTAAATATGAAAACTTTTTACTCCTATTTATGAATCCACTGCGTAAAGAAAAAGAAAAAACCTATCGGATTTGTTGCGGCTTCCAGCCAGTGTTGAAGCATTCCTTTAAGCCTCTCTACGGCGGCACCTACTGTATTTAAACTTTGATTCAGAATTGAAGGCATTAAGACGTTCTATTCCTTGAGTATTGTTTTTATCATTGAAATAAATGTATAATTAATATCAAGCCAATTAAGTTCAAACCCTTCACGACTCTCACAATCTGCGTATTCTTTTAATGTGGCAGCGATAGATTCATATTCAAGATGCTTGCTTTTAATTTTTTCTTTTTGCTCCTGTTCTATATATTTGTACTTGTATTTACCTATGAGGCAAGGGTATTACATTGGAGTTGAGGAAAGTCACCAACTGGCTAAATTTTAAAGAGACATCCAATCTTGAGATATGTCCTAGAAGCATATAAGATGATATTGGTTAAGTCTGATCTTAGGCCACCACAATGAAAGGGCTTAAACCCCTTTGGCACTGCTCATAGTCTACTTAGAATGTTGTCAGACTATGAGTAAAAAAAATAATCTTTAAGCAGTGCCTAAGGGGTTTGAGAGATCTATTGAACCCTTTTTTTATTGGAAGTAAGTGATTGTGTGAGATTTGACCTCACCAATGTCAGCTTCTTACTTTTTATCCCCTTTTAAGTAGCCTCCATTCAGCTATGGTGATAGAAGATTGGTCATAATGGGACAATATTATTTGTCAATGAAGAATATTCTGTACTCTCTTGGGAGCATGGGCTCTCACTATGGATACAGATTTTGGTCCCTACAGACCATATTCCTTGTGTGTGCACATGACTAATATCTTATGGGAGCCTTGTAGGGTGCTTCAGCATGTCTGAACAAGGAAAAGGAAAGCCACATGGTGACTGATCATCTTCGATACTTATGTCAACATATGGAAAATGCGCTACTGTTTTTAAACCGTAGTATATAGTGTGTGAGACCTGGTAGCTGCTACATTAAAATTTTGTTTTTTTACACACTTAAAGAGGCTCTGTCACCAGATTATAAGTGCCCTATCTCCTACATAATCTGATTGGCGCTGTAATGTAGATAACAGTGGTTTTTATTTTGAAAAACGATAATTTTTGAGCAAGTTATGAGCAATTTTAGATTTGTGTTAATTGGTTTCTTAATGACCAACTGGGCGTGTTTTTACTGTTTACCAACTGGGCGTTGTACAAAGGAGTGTATGATGCTTGCCAATCAGTGACCAATCCGTGTCATACACTTCTCATTGTTCCAGCCCAGCTTCTTTCACTGCACAATCACACTGTAACAATGAGAAGTGTATGATGCTGATTGGTCAGCGTCATACACTCCTCTGTACAATGCCCAGTTGGTAAAAAGTAAAAACACGCCCAGTTGTCTATTAAAGGAACAGTGTCACCCCAAAAAAAATTTTCATATCAGTTTGATGTTAGTGCTTTATTAAAAACGTTTGTATTAATTTGTGTGTTACTTATTTTTATTTTTACACTTTTTCTTCCCTATGGGGGCTGGCATTTTTTTTTCCATTTCTGTATGTGTCGATTAACGACACATACAGACATGGAATACGGCAGCCCCAGTCCCATAGGGAATGCGAACGGGGCCCGTTCCATCCACTATGGTGTACGCCGTCTGTGTGGGAACGGCGCATGCGCCGCTCCCACACAGTTCAATTTGAAATGCGCGCCGTCCGGTGCCATTTTCCTGTGGACCGGAAGTCGCGGCCGGACAGTAAGATTACTACTTCCGGTCGCGGCTTCCGGACTTGTGCACATGGAGCAGCGGCAGCAGACGGAGCGGACGGACCGGAGTGAGCGGCGGCGACTGGAGCAGGTAAGTGATTTCTATGTATGTTCGTGTTTCAGTGTGTTTACTAGTGTATGTAAACCTTCTACACTGTGTGTTAGCTCAAAAAATGGCGACACACAGTGTAGGAGGTTTGACCGTTCAATCCCCTCGTTTCTCCCGGCATTAGCCAGGATAAAGGAGGGGGGGATTCTGAGAGCTCACTAGAGCGAGGGATTTTTTTCCCAATTTTTTGCAGCATAAAGCAATGTGGTAGCTTTACCACATACAATGCTGCAATTTTGGGAATTGCTCCATCTAGTGACCAGCACTGGGAAATATTATAAATTAGAATCCAATTGAATCCAATTTATAATATTTCCTGACTCGTGAAAAAAATAAAAAAATTAGAATAATGTTTAATCACCCACACACTAATTGTTTAACTAAAAAAAAAAAAACATTTTTTGCTAACAACACATTCCCTTTAAGAAACTAATTGGCATAAATCTAAAATTGTTCATAACTTGCTCAAAAATTATCGGTTTTTCTAAATAAAAACCACTGTTATCTACATTACAGCGCCGATCAGATTATGTAGGAGATAGGGCACTTATAAACTGGTGACAGAGCCTCTTTAAACTGTATTGCACAGCCCTTGTGCATTTTTATTTCTTTGGTGCAGAACTTATATAGTGATTTTCACCATGACCAGGATATTTTTCGACTTCTGTAAATGAGGTGCACCATAGAACTGCGTTTTTTTTGGGGTTGTTTTTTTTTTGTCTTTTATCGTTCGGTTTTATTCTAAGTATTCATTTTCTGTACTGTGGATAATATTTATTTTGTATTTAGATTGTGTTGTGTTTTCGTATCAATGATGTAACCAAGAAATAAAAGTTAGACATAGTTAAGCAGGTTGTAAATTGATGTAAATAATCTTTTGACTTTGTTTCCTTGTGGCTGTGTCTTTTTTTTATTCTTTTCTTTCCTGATGGCTGCTATTATATAGTAAATTTATCAAAATTATCCTACTGTATTAAAGCATTCTCCTAATGTGTTCTGTGTTATTTTATTTATTTCCTTACTCCCAATGTTATGCTTTAATTTACACTCTGGAGTTATCATGAATAACAGTAATTTACATAGTAGGTCATCTTGACAGCGATCACTCTCTTGCCTTGCATGGTTATTGGGCATGCTCCTGTTTAGGGATGGAGTCCAAACGTTACATTAGGAAAAGTGGCTCTATGCTGGAGCTTCACTTTGATTTGTAATAAACTTTAAAGATTCTGGTCTAGATTTTTGTAAATTTGATAAATTTCTTTTGAATACAAATTCTGGAGTCCTATTATTATTATAAACCTACAAGAAACAGATGCTATAAAGACAGGAAGTATGCAAGAAATAGAAAAATCTTTAATTACATGATAAAAGCACAATAAATAAAATGAAAAATCCATAGACCAACAGATAAAAAGAACGATGCGCTGTGCAGCACAAGAATAAACAGCGGGTACAAAATGTGCCGATAAAACTCCCTCAAAGAACTATATAGACCAAAATAAAGGGACCATATATAAATGCAAAAAGGTGCTGTATGAGCACATGAGGTATGCAGTATTCAAGCATGTAATAGGTCAATATAGACATGGAGAGCGGTTATACAGAGGAGTGCATAAGCATATCTTACATTAATTCATGTTTATATATTAACAACCACTGTATATCTTATAGTGATCTTATATTGTTTTTTCTATGCACGTAGTCCTTGTTTCACTTTTTTCACATCTTCAGTGGTTTTTGGTCACAGACTTTATTTTCAGTCTAAATGCATTATGTATTGTTGTTTGTTATGTTATTTTGATATGGGTCTCCTAGGTTGTTACATGGTTACCAAAGAAGCAATATATTTATGCACTAAGGTTATTATCAGGTGAATATACTCTTATCGCTGTCCTATATTCTCTGCTTACTGTGTCGCTTTGTGATTGGTGCATGGTGACCGGCCTCCGCTCTGTCACTCATGACGTGATGAACACTGGACTCGCGTGATCGCGAATATTGATGTGTATCCGCCTCCGACCCCTTGTGACTGACTCTTCCGGATGGCAGTCACTTTACTCTCCAGAATGATGCGACCAGTAGGTAAACAGAGAGATAATTTAACTTCATTTCAATGGTGCACTTTCACTTGGACTTATGCTCTTGTAATTGGCCAATCTCCATTTATATGGAGGGTTTATTGGTCAATGCCAACCCCAGACGAAGGCATTAGTGCCGAAACGCGTGTTGGGGCGGACAGTAGCTGTGTTGTCTCTCCTGCATCCATTATGGGTATAATATATCCCTTTGATATGCTTATGCACTCTTCTGTGTAATTGTTCTCCATGTCTATATTGACCTATTACATGCTTTAATACGGCATGCCTCATGTTCTTATACAGCACCTTTTTGCATTTATATATGGTCACTTTATTTTGGTCTATATAGTTCTTGGAGGGTGTTTTATCGGCACATTTTGTACCCGCTGTTTATTCTTGAGCTGCACAGCGCATCGTCCTTTTTATCTGTTGGTCTATGGATTTCTCATTTTATTTATTGTGCTTTTATCATGTAATTCAATAAAGATTTTTCTATTTCTTGTATACGTCCTTGTCTTTTTATATAATCTGTTTCTTGTAGGTTTATATTGATCTGTGATGCTTTTTGGGTTCACACCCTAGGATCAGCCCATATATATTACATATATTGATTATTTAATTTTGGCTATTGGATCCATGCTGCATTTGTAGTTAGGTCATTAACGTCTTGAGTTATTACAGGGAAATCAGGTATGTTCATGAAAGCTGAAAATGATATTTCTAGGTATTGGGAGTAGGAATAAGTGTTATGACCCCCACCCCTCTCACTTATACAAATAATTACAAATCACATTTAATATAATTTTATTAAGGATTTTTTCACTTTTATTAAACAGAAAATAATAGCAGGAACATTATTGATATGTACGGGAAAAGGAAGTTTGGCAAATCGGTACACATTGAAAGAATAATATATACAAATAAAGTCAATATTAGACCACCGCAAGAAACATAATGGCAACTATCAAATTATTCTGAAAAAAAAGTAATCTTAAATCTGAAAAACAATCTTTCTCAGGGGACCATTCCACAATAGCAGGAACTTGTAGGGAACGCTAATGTCGAGGGGTGACCATACCAAGAAGCTGTCAAAGAGTGACGCAGCTAACCATTTTAGGCAGGATGGCTAAGTAAATTTTTTGCGGTTTCCACTACACAACCTAAAAAGATTTAATGAGCGGGCTGCCCCACCAAATGTATGACATCATGCTCCTGTCTGTATGGCATGTGTCTAGGAGAGAGGTAAGTCATTAGATGGTACCAATGGTTATCCTACTAAGTATTTCATTTATTTTTTCCCCCTGCGATTTAGAGGCTAAGTAGAGTTAATAAGTCAATCCCATCTATGCCATTACTATTCTGTAAATTACACTCCTAACTGCCGTTCCCATTTGAAGTTGAAAGGACCTGCTCCTGGATTGAAAACTTGTAATAAAAGTTGATTAATTTGAGCAATGCATCTATAAGGTCAAGCCTCCTGTAACGTCCGCGACCACAGACTCCTCTCAGCCTGCCGACGCCTTCCTTCCCGGAGATGCCTGCACATGCGGCCGTCCTGGCCTGCAGTGAACACTAGGGTGCGCGCGCACTCAGTCCCAGCCTTAAAGGGCCAGCGCGTGCACATGTTTAGAATTGTCTTATCACCATGGACTATAAGACTCCTTCACTCATCACCTGAGCATTGTGTTTACCCGTGTTAGTCTTGCAAATGGTCCCTTAGTGTTATCCTGTTCCCAAGCCTGCTACCTGTATCCCGTGCTACCGTTGTTCCTGTGCCTTAGAAGTTGGAGTCGTGTTGTGCCTCTGGTCATGCCTGCTGTGTTACACCACGTCTCGTGTAATCTTCCACGCTTTGCATCATCTGCCGTCTGAAGTACCATCTGTGCCTAGCCACTGCGACTGTCTGGACTATTCAGGTACCCTTGTGCTGGACTTTGTACTATTGGGTACTCTGTTGTTTGGCCAGCTGCCTCCCCGCTACGGCGGTGAGGCCTAGAGTGTCCACAGATCGTAACACCTCCATCATCAACAGATTCTATTCTAAAAGGAGCCTCCATTGATGGGGATTTGAGAGAGTGAAAAAGTTGATAATAGGCGAGCCAAGAGAATTACCTGTCTTGGTGCTATTCCCGCATTACCTGTGGAGAGAGTGTTACGGCTGCGGTCTCGGACTGCAACCTCCACTTACCTGCCGGCTTCCTCTTCCTGCCGACGTCTCCCTCGGGAGACTACGGGAGAGGCCACTCTGTCCCGTAGTGTCCACAAGAGAGAGCGCGCTGGTTCCTGGCCTTGAGGGGCCAGTGCATGCATATGTAGTTAATTAATTATTCTCCAGATCACCTTGAACTATTAATAGGGCCCTGCCCTTTCATTCCTTGCCTGAGCGTTGTTTGTAATTCCCATGTTAGTCTTGCAAATGGTCCCTTAGCCGTATCCTGCTCCCGTGCCCTGCTACCTGTATCCTGTTTCCCGTGCTGTTTTGTTCCTGAGCCTGTCTAGTGATTGGAGTCGTGTCCTACTCTCGTCTGGCGCAACCTGCTGTCATCCGCCACGTCTGGCGCAACCTGCTGCACATGCTGTCATCCGCCACGTCTGGCGCAAGCTGCTGCACCTACTGTCACCCACCACGTCTGGCGCTACCTGCCACATCCAGCTCCATCCATGCTTAATTATCTGGACTATCTCCAGGTACTTTCGTGCTACGTACTTATTGTATAGACTTGTGCATTGACTGTGACTTGGCCAGCTGTCTCTCTGCTATGGCGGAGCGGCCTAGTGGGTCCACATCCCCTGGGATCGTGACCGTATGCTCAGGCCATGTAACCCGCTGGCCAGCCCAAGACCACAGTTCACAGTATACAGACGGAGATGCATGACCTACGGACACGTCAGGATCAACTCCTTGAGGCTGTAACTCCATCATGGCCCGTCTGGATCAACTCACTGTTCCTCCTCCAGAGACTGCTGCCATTCCACTGCCTGTTACTCCTGTTTCTTCCGGATCCACAGTTTGGCTGCCTCTTCCTCCTCGCTATGACGGTGACTCCAGAGCCTGTAGAGGGTTCATCAACCAATGCACTGTTAATTCTAGGCTACGAGCTCATCTCTTCCCCTCTGACAAGGCCAGTAGCATTTATTATTTCCCTCCTCGCTGGCAAGGCCCTTGCGTGGGCGAATCCCATCTTGGAACAACAGGGACCTTTATCCTAGGACCTAGCCTTGTTCCTGCAGTCCTTCCGTGCCGTGTTCGAGGAGCCGGGCCGAACATCTTCTGCTGCGGCCACTCTGCTAAACCTCAAGCAAGGAGGCTCCACTGTTGGGGAGTATGCTATCTCCTTTCATACCCTGGCAGCAGAGTTGGCATGGAACAATAAGGCGTTGGCGACCTTTTGGCAGGGAATGTCCTCACACATCAAGGACGAGCTTGCAGCCCGCGACCTTTCTTCTACCTTGGATGCCCTCATCCTGTTGGCCAACCGGGTTGACAGGATCCAGGGTCACACTTCGGTGGTTCGACAGGAGAGATGGTTTTACAGCTCTTTTTTTGTTTTGTTTATGTCTGTATTGCAGCCTTAATGGGTCATTTCGTGCGGCAATGTCCACAGAAGCCGGGAAACTCCAGCACCTAGGGTCGGTTGGAAAGGCAACTCTAGGGAGAACGTCTCCAAACGTCAAAACCTCTTCCAAAGTATCTATTCCTGTGACCATCATATCTGGAGAAACATCACAATCCTCCTCTGCCTATCTTGATTCTGGTCTGGAGAGACCTTTGCAGCTGCAAATTTCATCCAGCAGGATCTAGTGGATCGCTTTCATCTACCCACAGTTCTTCTGGAGAGACCTTTGGCTGTTGCTTCTGTGAATGGTCTACCATTGCCAGATCCAATTGTGTCCATCACGGAACTACTGACACTACAAGTCGGAGTTCTTCACCCAGAACAGTTTGCCTTCCTTGTATTGCCTAAAGCTACCAACAACATTCTGCTGGTCCTGCCATGACTTCGTCTACACGCTGCGGTTCTCGACTGGAGTTCCGGTGAAGTCCTCCAATGGGGCCCCAAATGCCTTAACCACTGCCTGCCACAAGTTTGTCCGGTTTTGCCTCCACTGCCTCAGTCTCTCTCCGATCTACCCTCACACTATGCCAGTTTTGCAGATGTATTCAGCAAAAAGGAGGCAGAGACTCTTCCTCCTCATCACAGCTACGATTGCCCTGTTGAGTTATTTCCTGACACCTCACCACCCCTTGGGCGAGTCTATCCCCTCTCCCTGCCAGAGACCCTAGCTATGTCTACCTACGTTAAGGAGAATCTGGAGAGAGAGTTCATCCGGAGATCTTCCTCCCCGGCCGGAGCCGGATTCTTCTTTGTGAAAAAGAAGGATGGATCTCTTCATCCTTGTATCGATTACCGTGGTTTGAACCAAATCACGGTCAACAATAAGTACCCCTTGCTGCTCATTTCAGAACTGTTCGATAGAATTCGCGGGGCCAAGGTGTTCACAATGCTGGATCTATGCGGGGCCTATAACTTGATCCGTATCCGCAAAGGTGACGAGTGGAAAACCACATTCAACACCCAAGACGGTCACTACGAATATCTCGTGATGCCCTTTGGACTGTGTAACGCTCCAGCTGTGTTCCAGGAAATCGTGAATGACATCTTCCGGGATCTACTGTATGTCTGTGTGCTAGTCTATCTGGATGACATCCTGATCTACTCACCTTATTTGACCACGCATCAGAGGCATGTTCGCCAAGTTCTGTCTTTGTTAAGGGGGAATCTCCTGTATGCTAAACTCGAGTCGAGAAGTGTGTGTTCGCGAAGAACTCTGCCCTTCCTGGGCGACATCGTATCCGACCGTGGACTCAAGATGGATCCAGAGAAGGTCAAACCCATCTTAGAGTGGCCACGTCCACAGGGGCTTTGGTCCATACAACGATTTCTAGGACTCGCAAACTTCTATCGGCAATTTATCCTGAACTTTTCGTCTCTGACTGCCCCAATCTCCGTCCTCACCAAGAAGAGGGTGAACACCAAGGTTTGGCCTCTGGAGGCAGAGTCCGCATTTATAAACCTCAAGAATGTTTTCACCTCAGTCTCCGTTTTTCATCACCCTGATACATCTCGGAAGTTCTTTCTGGAGGTGGACGCATCCTCCGTTGGTGCTGGAGCACCACTATGTCAAAAAAACTCTAAGGGCGAGATGGTGGCCTGTGGCTTCTTTTCAAAACTATTGTCTCCGGCTGAATGCAAGGGTATGTTCACACGCAGTGTTTTCAGGTGTATTTCGGGGAGTTTATACCTCAAACGCCTGAAAAAAACGGAAGCTGAACGCTTATAAACATTTGCACATTGAAATCAATGGTAAAAACAGCATTTAGTTCATATGGGGCGTCTTTTTACGCCGCTGTTTTAAAAAACGGAGCGTAAAAATACGCTCTGTAAGGGTATGTTCACACGGCTTATTTTCGGCCGTTTAAAACTATTCCATCGGGGATCGGGAGTTGCTGGCCGTCAAGTTGGCATTAGAGTGGTGGAGACACTGGCTGGAGGGCGCGGTTCACCCTATTATTACCATTAATATGGATCATAAGAACCTCACGTACCTACAGTCAGCACAACGACTAAATCCTCGCCAAGCCAGGTGGTCGCTGTTCTTCGCCCGATTTAAATTCTTGTCTCGATCATTTGAGACTAATGACTCTGAAGAGATTCCTTAATATATTATAGATCCTTCTAGGATTATTGCCGCTAATCCTCTGCAGATTAGAGACATTCCTCCCGGAAAGACTTCGGCTTGCAGACAGGAAGAGAATTCTCCGCTGGGGACACAGCTCCAAACTGGCGGAGCACTCTGGCGTTCAAAAGACTCAGGACTTGGTAGCTCGTCATTACTGGTGGCCCACGCTGCCTAGAGATGTTGCGGACTACGTCTCTTCATGTACAAACTGTGCCTCGAACAAGTCTACCCGCTCCAAACCTGCTGGTCTGCCCCTACCCCTGCCTGTCCCTGATGCCCCTTGGCAGCATATCACTATGAACTTTATTACAGACCTTCCTCCCTCAGCTGGATGTACTACAGTCTGGGTAGTAGTGGATCGTTTCCTTAAAATGGCACATTTTATTCCGTTGACTGTCCTTCCGTCTGCTCCTTGCCTGGCAAACCTGTTTATTCTCCACATTTTCCGTCTGCACGGACTTCCTCTGCACATTGTCTCGGATCGGGGTGTACAGTTCGCGTACAAGTTCTGGAGAGCCCTGTGCAACCTGCTAGATGTTAAGCTGGACTTCTCTTCCACCTACCACCCACAGTCCAATGGTCAAGTAGAGAGGACCAATCAAATTTTGGAGAACTATCTTCGTCATTTTGTTTCCACCCAACATGACAATTGGGTACAACTTCTGCCTTGGGCGGAATTCTCGTACAACAACAACAACACAAGTGAGTCTACTGCTTCGTCTCCCTTCTACATTGTGTATAGCCAGCATCCTCGAGTTCCCCTTCCTGTGCCAGCCATGACTCAAGTACCGCCAGCTAACTCTTCATTTGGGACTTTCATTCACATCTGGCAGCAAACTAAGGCTGCCATTCTCCAATCAGTGGCCCGCATGAAAAAGCAGGCCGATTAAAAAAATAAAAGTTCCTCAATTCTCTCCTGGAGTCAAAGTCTGGCTACCCTCGAGAAACATTAGACTCAAGATGCCTTCTCACAAATTCGCTCCCATGTTCCTCAGTCCTTTCGAAATCCTGCAAAGGATAAACCCTGTATCCGATAAACCTCGGTTGCCTCCTACGCTCAAGATTCCCAACTCATTCCACGTGTCTCACCTTAGACCTGTGGTCCTGAACCGCTACAGTAAAACTCCTGGTCCTGTGGTTGCTCCCAGTGGTTCAACTGATGTGTATGAGGTGAAGGAGATCCTGGACTGCAAGAGGGTAGGAGGAAGGACTTTCTATTTGGTGGACTGGAGAGGGTTTGGTCCTGAGGAGAGATCCTGGGAACCAGAGAAGTACCTCAATGCCCATACCCTCATTAAAAAATTCCTCTCTCGCTCTTGACCCAAGCAGAGGGGGCGGGGCTACTGTTACGGTCGCAATCTCCACTTATTTGCCCCCCGCAGATGTTCCTCTCATGCTGCTGCTCTGTCCCGTAGTGTCCACAAGAAGGCGCCCACACTGGTTCCTGGCCTTAAAGGGCCAGCGTGCGCATATGTAGTTAATTAATTAATTATGCACTAGATCACCTTGAACTATAAAAAGGGCCCTGCCCTTTCATTCCTTGCCTGAGCGTTGTTTGTAATTCCCATGTTAGTCTTGCAAATGCTCCCTTAGCCATATCCTGTTCCCTGTGTTCCCGTGCCCTGCTACCTGTTTCCCGTGCTGTGCACATACTGTCATCGGCCACATCTGGCGCAACCTGATGTCATCAGCCACGTCTGGCGCAACCTGCTGCACCTACTGTCATCCGCCATGTCTGGCGCAACCTGCTACAACTGCTGTCATCCGCCACGTCTGGCGCAACCTGCGGCACCTGCTGTCATCCGCCACGTCTGGCGCTACCTGCCACATCCATGCCAAAGCCTCTGCCAATTGTCTGGACTATCTCAGGTACTTTCCACTCCTAAACTGTTTGGATTGGTCACCATTCCTGTCAATCAGGAATTTTTAGCATATTTGGCCTCTGATTCCGGCGGTCACCACCCCTGGAAGAAGCCGGAAGTACCGGCGAAACGCGCGTCGGGTGTTCTTTTAATACCACTGTCAATGTTGGATGCTCATAATTGCTCCGTACTGCCTACTAGCAGTTCTATTCACCATCTACTCTGCAGAATATCTGCTTTAGTTAGGGACAATGGCCTGCTGAAGCTGCATGCTGGGCAGTTTGCTTTGCACAGGGGAACGGAGCTGAGCTGTGTCTGAGAGAGGTCCGTACACAGACAGCTGACAGCGGCTCTCCTCCCCCCAGCCCTTACCACTTACATGTGAACAACCTGGCAGCTCAACTTACGCAAGAAATAGTATACTAAAGCACAATTTTCTTTATTAACTGCCCGACAGGCAGAGTACTCACCCCTGCAAGGTACTGGAGCTCGTTGTCCAGGCGCGCTGCCTGTGTGGCCGCCCGCCCGGGAGCACGGACGGTCTGTCACTCCCCCTTGCAGAGCTTTCACGGCATAGCAGTTTCGACTCTGCTGTGCCGAGTCTACACATACATGATAATACACAAACTGTGATCTTATCCTACGAAGGTTCCTTTGCTGCAGCTTGCGGTTAGATACAATCAGCTGGCCGCGGCTTGCTTATCAGCTTATATTATATGTAGGAAAACCCCATTAGCCAGGAGTTATTAGTATATAGTGGGCTTTGTGCAGGTCATTGACTGCCTGACAGGGCAGAGTATTTGCAGAGAAGTCATTTACAGGTCACTATCTAAGCAATTTAACAGTGCTGCCACTTGTTGTGGCTCGGTTCTTTCCTCCTCCTGTGTAGTTGCTAGCACGCAGCAGTTTCGACTCTGCTGTGTCGTGTCTGCTCACACAGGATACTTGTGCATGTAATCTATGCAGTTACATGCATGTACATGGAACCCATTGCAGCAATATTGATGTAGGGGTTTCCCCATCGCTGGGCTTTATTTACAGCCCGTTGGAGGAACCTTTATTTTCGCTTGCAATTTGACTGTTTCCTCATCAACACTGAGAGGTCAGTCGTCTATATAATTTAATATACTTCTATAGAATCGGAGCAATTCAATTTAGACATAATTAGAAGAGGCTGGACGCAGCTGCAGGCTTAAGGGAAGCCGACATGACCGTCCTGGTAGGGAAAGGGTTAATGTTACGAGGTCAGGGAAAGTTGAAGGAGCTGAAGGAGGGACGGGGAGGAGTTAAGGGGGGCGGGGGGGCCGTTACTGCGCTTCCCGCTGTTTCTCGGCATTGAGCCGGAAGCAGCGGGAGGAGTAACACACAGTAAGCAAAGCTCCCCGTTGCCCGGTTTTTTAGTAATGGCAGAGGCCTTGATTTTAGAGCGGCTGCGCGCCGCTGCTGTGCACCACGGTCCCGGATGGCTGGAGGAGACCGTGGCTGCATTAACGCGGATCCCGGACGCCGTTTCGCCACGTCGGGCACGGCGTTCGGGGTCTGTTGTAAGGGACAGGCTCCCCTCCCCCGGCCCCCCTACGAGCATGGCTATGGCGGCGGGGGGGGAGTCGGCAACAACCGCTCCTGCGCTGGGCAGGCAGAGAGCGGTGGCAGGGGTGACGGCGATGCAGGCTGTGTCGACCCGTCCCTCTCGGCGGTCCCGACCTCCAGAGCGCCTTAGTCCGGAGGTAGTCCCGCGGACACGGCGTCGCAGAGGGAGCCCGATCCCGGACGCTGCAGGCCAGGCAGCTGGGAGGACCGCCCCTTCCCAGGCCCTGCGTCCTGGCAGGAATCCCAGGCCGCGACGGGGTCCGGCGGTAAGCAGGGAGTCGCAGGCCGGGCTCCCTGTCACCCCTCCCCCATCAGATGGAAGATGTCGAGAGCAAGGTACGGCCGCCCCGCATGGTGATGTTCCGGCCAGGGGGCAGGCTTCGTCAGGATCGTCTAGACGGACGACTAGATCTGCAGCGACGTCGAGGCAACAGGTCCGGTCGGAAGTCTGGGTCCCGGCGGTCGGGCGGCAGGTTGCCGGCCCATCGGTCAGCGCGTCCTCATCCCCTTTCCGAAGATGTCGTTGGGAGGGACAGTCGTCGGCGAGAGAAGAACTGGAGGAAGGTGAACTGGACGTCTATCGTCGAGGTCAGGATGGTCCGGCTGACGGGAACACAGCGCCTGTGCAGCCCGGTGAGTGTATAACTCCATTATTGTCTTATCCAGCGATTTTTATGTCGGGTGTCGGCGGGGGGGCTGCTAGCATAGCATCGGGGGCCGGTAGTGGCGCGGGCGGACGCGACGGAGCGGGTTTGGCAGATTTAGTGGGTTGCTTACGGGAGCTGGTGGGGCGCCTTGATAGGGCCGCGGCGCCGGTAGTAACGGAAGTGTCCCCTGCGGTAGTTTGGGAAGGCCCCAGGGACGTGGGATCGTTGCAGGCGCGTCCTGTGGTGGCGGTTAGAGAGGCGGTCGCGGTGTCGGTGCAGACTGAGGCACAGAAGGACGGCGATCGAGTGCGCATGGACGATCGTGCTCGGGGGGAGGTGTATGTTTGTTTTGAGGGTCCGTTGGGGGCGCATTTAAAGCAGGAGGTGCGTGATCGGATCTGGAAAGATGAATACGTTGAAATTTTTTCTCTCTTGCCGCTGGCTAAATTCAATTTGGATAAGAGCAAGCGGGATGAGAGTAAAAAGGACGAGGAGGAACGGCGGCGGTATAGGCTTATCCCGCAGACGTTCGTTAATTGGTCGCAGGCGTTCGCCATATTGGCTAGTGTGATAGGGGAAAAGGCGCCGGAAAATTGTTCGGCGTTATTTTGTTATTTTGATGCTATTGGGGAGGCTCATAGGGCGTATGGGGGTCAGGCGTGGCTGCGATATGATGAGCAATTCCGTCAGCGGAAGGCGGTTCGGCCGGCGATTCGGTGGGACCAGAAGGATATTGCTCTCTGGTTACGGGTTACGGCTCCGGTTAGGCAGCCCTTTCCCGGGAGCGGTGGCCAGGGAGGCCAGTCTAGTCAGAGTGGACCAAGCGGCGGGGGAAAGGCGGGGTTTTGCTGGCAATTCAATGAAGGCCAGTGCAAGTTTGGGGCCACGTGCAAGTTCAAGCACGTGTGCTCCGAGTGTAATGGTGCATCACACGGGGCGGCAAAATGTCTGCGGAAAAAGAGGTCCGGGAACCAGCACGGGGCTGGTCAAGGGGGTGTCGCCGGTGAGGGTGGAAAGGATGGCCCCTTATCTAAATGAGTATCCGGATAGGGCGGCAGCTAAGTTGCTTTATGAAGGGTTTAGTGTTGGTTTTGTTATTCCTCCGCCTCCTTATGAGGTTCCGGTTACGCGGAGAAATTTAAAATCGGCTTACTTGCATGCGGAAGTTGTGTCGGAAAAGTTGTTAAAAGAAGTTTCGTTGGGGCGCATGTCGGGGCCATTTGTGGAGTCGCCGGTGAAAGATTTAGTTGTGTCCCCTTTGGGTATTGTCCCTAAACGCGAGCCCGGAAAGTTTCGTTTGATTCAACATTTATCGTATCCCAAAGGTTCGTCGGTAAATGACGGGATTGATCACGAGTTGTGTTCCGTAGTTTATACCTCATTCGATAAGGCGGTGGGGTTAGTGCGTGCTGCGGGTCCGGGGGCGCTGCTAGCAAAAACCGACATCGAGGCGGCGTTCAGGTTGTTGCCGGTGCATCCAGAAAGCCAACGGCTGTTGGGTTGTTTTTGGAATGGGGCCTTTTACGTGGATCGGTGCCTTCCGATGGGGTGTTCTCTTTCTTGTGCATACTTCGAGGCGTTTAGTAGCTTCGTGGAGTGGGTAGCGAGGGGAGTATCCGGGGTCGATTCGTTGATCCATTACTTAGATGATTTTTTGTGCGTTGGCCCGGGGGGTTCGCCGGTTTGCGGTAACTTGCTTCATGCCCTGCAGAAGGTGGCGAGGGATTTTGGGATCCCTTTGGCGCCGGAAAAAACGGAGGGCCCGGTAGCGACGATTTGTTTCTTGGGAATCGAAATTGACTCGGTGGCAATGGAGTGTCGGCTCCCGGCGGATAAGTTGGGTGCTTTGAGGCTGGAGGTGCGACGGGCTTGTAGAAGGAAGAAAATGTCGCTGAGGGAGCTTCAGTCGCTGCTGGGGAAGTTGAATTTCGCCTGCCGGATTATGCCGATGGGGAGGGTGTTTGGTAGAAGGTTGGCGGCGGCAACGGCGGGAGTGCGGGCGCCGCATCATTTTGTGAGGCTCAAGGAGGAGCACCGAGCTGATCTTCAGGTTTGGGATGACTTCTTGGGCCAGTACAATGGTCGCTCGCTATGGATGGCCCCAGCGCAGGATACGAGTGATCTGAATATTTTCACGGATGCGGCTGGGGCGGGTGGCTTTGGAGCTTACGGGGGAGGTCCGTGGTGCGCAGGTCAATGGCCGGCTAGCTGGGTGTCCAGTGGATTGACGCGGAATCTGGCCCTGCTCGAGCTGTTTCCCATCGTGGTGGCGGCTACCATTTGGGGGGACAGGCTCAGGGATAAGAAGGTCCGTTTTTACTGCGACAACATGGGGGTGGTGCTTGCCATTAATAACATCACGGCGTCCTCTCCTCCGGTAGTTCAATTGTTGCGACATTTAGTGTTGGTGTGTTTGTCGTTGAACGCGTGGGTGGTGGCGGTGCATGTCCCGGGTGTACGGAATTGTGTGGCTGATGCTCTTTCTCGCTCGCAGTGGGACCGGTTTCGGCAATTGGCCCCGGGAGCGGAACGTCTCGGTTTGGCGTGTCCGGATCATCTATGGGATCTGGTATCGGTCCCGTAGAGCAGCTGTTACAAAGGTCTTTGGCGCGCACGACGTGGAGTGCTTATGCTGCTTGTTGGAGGCAGTGGGAGGAGTGGGTAAGAGGGTTGGGTGATGTCAATACGGATAGAGACAGGTTGGTGGCACTTTTGTATTGGTTAGGGGATGCCTGGGAGGGGGGGTTTTCAGTAGCGAAGGTGAACCGGTTTATATCCGCGGTGGCGTTTGGGCTTAAGTTGCGGGGCTTGCGGGATGTATCGAAGGAATTTCTGGTATCGCAGGCTTTGAAGGGGTTGCGCAGAGGTAGGGCGGAGGCGGATAGTAGAAGGCCGGTGTCGTTTGCTTTGCTGGGCTTGTTGGGCGGTTCATTGGCATCGGTATGTCGTTCTTCAGATGAAATGGATTTGTTTCGGTTGGCTTTCTCGTTGGCGTTCTTCGGAGCATTTAGAATAGGTGAGTTGGTGTCGCCAAGTACTAAACAGGCAGGGGGGCTGAGATCTGGGGAGGTGAGCCTTTTTGCAGATCGGTTGGAGGTATGGTTGCGTAGATCAAAAACTGACCAATTAGGGAAGGGAAAACTGATAGTTTTGTTCGCTCTCCCGGGGTCGGTCATGTGCCCAGTAGAGTGCATGCGGGGTTTTACAAAAAACAGGGGGTCTCCAGATTTGCCTTTGTTACGTCATGTGGACGGGTCGTTCTTGTCCAGGTTTCAGTTTGGAGCTGTTTTTAAAAAATGTTTGACGGCGGTTGGGGTTGCGGCAGGCTCATATTCATCTCATTCCTTCCGGATTGGCGCAGCAACGGAAGCAGGGCGCTGGGGGTTGGATGATGAGGGGGTGAGGCGTATTGGTCGTTGGGAGTCTAAAAGGTTTAAGTCTTATGTCCGCCCCCATATGTTGTAATTTTGTTGTTATGCTTGCAAATGTTATATGGTGGTGCCTAACTGTGTTTTCCGTTTCAGATTCGCCTCCTTGTCTGGTGTGGTTGATGGGTCATTCGTACGTGCACTGGGGGGCTTTGAGGGCGGACGTCCGCCCGGATGGTCGCCAGTTGCGCATTCCGCGACAGGATGCGGTTGTGCATTGGCTGGGGTTTAGAGGTATGTCGTGGAACAGGGTGTTGGCGGAATTCCAGACATATGTGCGGCTCGATAGGGTTCCGGAGGTTTTAGTGTTGCACGTGGGTGGGAATGACTTAGGAGTCCGCCCTTTTCGTGAGTTGGTGCGGGATATCAAACATGATTTGTTGTGTTTGTGGGTATCTTATCCCAAGTTGGTGGTAGTGTGGTCGGACATAGTCCCAAGGAAGCATTGGCGGTTAGCTAGATCGGTGGAGAGAGTCAATAAGGCTCGGATAAAAGTTAACCGGGCGGTGTCCCGTTTTGTGGCGAAGAACGGGGGCATTTGCGTGAGGCATAGGGATTTGGAGTCAGGATTGGGGAATTTCTGGAGGAGTGACGGGGTTCATCTGACCGAGGTTGGCATTGATATTTGGAGCTTGGCTATAGCAGAAGGCATAGAAAGGGCGGTGGTGGTGTGGAGGAACTCACAGGCTTAAGGTGGTCAAGGCCTGTTTCGCGGTGGCGGGGGGAGTCCTTGAGGCCAGTCAGTACAAAATGGTGGGGGGGTCGCATCGGGGGTATGCGTCCCCCAAAAAAGGTACATGGTTGAAGACTTCATCGGGTGTTATCCCTTTGAAGTGGTCTTCTGGTAGAAGGTATGTCACTTGAAGGCTTCATCGGGTGTTATCCCTTTGAAGTGGACTTCTAGTGGTCGGTATATCACTTGAGGGCTTCATCGGGTGTTATCCCCTTGAAGTGGACTTCTAGTGGTTGGAGCCATCTGCAGAGGTGAACGGTGCTTCCGAGCTGGTTTACGGCTGGAGGTAATTAGTGGTTTGCAGATGGCTAATTCGGTGTGTTCTTGAAAGGAACATCTGAAGGGGCTTCAAGGACTTCCTCTGCTCGGGTTAATGTTAACGTTTAATTGTTATTTATGATTCTGACCCATGTTGGGTCATGTGAATTATTAGGAGGAATTCTCTGGTGGATTCCTAACTAGTTATCCGAATGTTTCGGATTTAAATTGTTTTTATAAAACTGTGAAATTAATAAACGGCTGCTGTGGCCATTTCACATCCAACCTCGGTGTCATGTGTCGTTACTAAATGGGGATGGGGGATAGTATGGTTTAAGGTTAACACACGACTCTACCTAGGCAGGTCAAGAAGAGGCTGGACGCAGCTGCAGGCTTAAGGGAAGCCGACATGACCGTCCTGGTAGGGAAAGGGTTAATGTTACGAGGTCAGGGAAAGTTGAAGGAGCTGAAGGAGGGACGGGGAGGAGTTAAGGGGGGCGGGGGGGCCGTTACTGCGCTTCCCGCTGTTTCTCGGCATTGAGCCGGAAGCAGCGGGAGGAGTAACACACAGTAAGCAAAGCTCCCACCCTCCCACCCTTGTTTTGTTACTCCTTAGGTCTTATGTACGTCTGGCTATGAGCGTTGTGTTTTATTTTGTGTGCTTATTTAACATGTTTTTCTTTTTTCCGGAGTAGGTTCTGTTGTCATGGCAGCTGGCGGGGGGAGTCCTTTAGGCCAGTCAGTACAAAATGGTGGGGGGGTCGCATCGGGGGTATGCGTCCCCCAAAAAAGGTACATGGTTGAAGACTTCATCGGGTGTTATCCCTTTGAAGTGGTCTTCTGGTAGAAGGTATGTCACTTGAAGGCTTCATCGGGTGTTATCCCTTTGAAGTGGACTTCTAGTGGTCGGTATATCACTTGAGGGCTTCATCGGGTGTTATCCCCTTGAAGTGGACTTCTAGTGGTTGGAGCCATCTGCAGAGGTGAACGGTGCTTCCGAGCTGGTTTACGGCTGGAGGTAATTAGTGGTTTGCAGATGGCTAATTCGGTGTGTTCTTGAAAGGAACATCTGAAGGGGCTTCAAGGACTTCCTCTGCTCGGGTTAATGTTAACGTTTAATTGTTATTTATGATTCTGACCCATGTTGGGTCATGTGAATTATTAGGAGGAATTCTCTGGTGGATTCCTAACTAGTTATCCGAATGTTTCGGATTTAAATTGTTTTTATAAAACTGTGAAATTAATAAACGGCTGCTGTGGCCATTTCACATCCAACCTCGGTGTCATGTGTCGTTACTAAATGGGGATGGGGGATAGTATGGTTTAAGGTTAACACACGACTCTACCTAGGCAGGTCATGTCATACTGTGCCAATTTAGGGGACTTTGGCGCAACTTAAATTACATCCAACATTGTTTTTAATAACAATTTAATAATAAAGTATTCTTTTTTTTTACATTGATGAAACACACTACTTTTCCTACTCCCCCTGTTCCTTCAATCATGTACTTATTGTATAGACTTCTGCATTGACTGTGACTTGGCGAGCTGACTTTCCGCTACAGCGAAGCGGCCTAGTGGGTCCACATACCCCGGGATCGTCACAGAGAGCAGAGAAGACGAGGCCGGGCTGCGCTCAGAACAGAGGATCACATCGCTATGAGAACGACTGGGCTGTAGTATAAACTTTTTTTTAATTTCAATTTATGAACTGTTTCTCTGCATTTTTTCTGCTTGGTGTGGATGAGATTTGTTCAAATCTCAGGCACTCTGCTGCTACTGTATTACGCTGCAGATTTTCTGCAATGAATCCGTTGCGGAAAATCCGCAGTGTTTACGCTGTGTGTGTCCCTACCCTAAATTAATCTGTTCTGCAAAATCCCAAATCAAGAAGAGGAAGGTATCAACAGTGGGCACGAAAGCAGGATTGTAGACGACAGTGTCTTTCTGCCATAGGTTAACAGCTGCCATGGAGGGATGAACTTGGTCGCCAACAAGGTAAGCCCTACTGTTCAAACGTCCATCCACAGGTATTTTAGGGCTC
This sequence comes from Rhinoderma darwinii, assembly GCF_050947455.1. Classification (NCBI taxonomy): domain Eukaryota; kingdom Metazoa; phylum Chordata; class Amphibia; order Anura; family Rhinodermatidae; genus Rhinoderma; species Rhinoderma darwinii. The sequence goes on from NW_027461663.1 coordinate 133,048, forward strand.
CACCAGCTCGAACTGTTGACTCCTGACAGGAAGGGTTTATCGATTCATTCTGCTTGCGCCAAATTCTGACCCTCCCATCAGCATGGTGCAACAGAAATCTGGATTCATCTGACCATGTGATGTTTTTCCACTGCTCAGTAATCAAATTTTTGCTCTCTCTTGCTCACTGGAGTCTTGCCTTTCTGTTTCCCTTAGACAGCAATGGCACTTGAACTGGTCATCTGCTGTTATAGCCCATATGTTTACCATCTGCCAACAGGCTACCGAGAGTTGTGACCTCCATAGTCCAGTTCATGCCATCTAAGACCACGGCTGTGAATTTGCGCAGGGCGTTCCTAAGTATCCAGGCAGTCTCGGGAAGCCCCCATTTCAGGGCTGTCTTATCTTTAGACGCCGCAAAGGCGTTTGACAGTTTAAAGTGGGGTACCTGTGGACCATCTTGGTTTTGGCCAAAGATTTGTAAAATGGCCAAAATTGCTATATAGCACCCCGTTGGCCTGTACTAGGGCGAATGGAATGTTTTCAGAGAGTATACACTGTATATGAAATGTAAATGTCTCCCAAAGGTCTTTTATAACCTCTGGAGGGCATATACTCCTCAACATTGAAATTGCAACACCAAGAAGCACAAGCCGTAAGGTTATGCAAATCGAGGAATTAGCACCTATCTCCAATCTCTGGCATGTGGGAGGGGCATAAAAGCCAGATTGAAAGCAACGTTTTTTAGCCACTTGAAACCTCAAAAATCGGATCAAGTGGTGTGGGATGACTGAGTGATGCCTCCTGTTCGTCGACGTGCCAGTTAACGAACTAAGAGACCTTGGTTTATCACTCCAGCGGATCGCTACACACCTAGGCTGAGACGTCAGCACTGTTAAACATTGCATGTCCCAGAGGTTGGGAGAACAACAACGAATGGGAATGACAGCAAGGGGTGCGCAGACGGATCGTCTGATTGGAAGAATGGCGCATAGTGATCCATTCTGTATTGCAAGGGAAATTGGACATCACATCCAAAGCCTTGTGCGGCAACCAGTGTCAACAGAAAGCATCCGAAGGCGTTTTCACGAATCTGGGCTATGAGCCAAATGTCCAGCTACAGGTGTTCCATTGACCACGCGCTGCCGTTCTCAAGGGCTATCATGGTAGCAGCAAGATTGCAATGGAGCCTGGAATGGAGGACTATCATCTTCAGCGATGAGTCCCGCTTTTGGCTTGGATGCAATGATAGCCGGAGATTGGTCTGGAGACCACATGGGCAACCCTATTTAGAGGCCTTCACAAGGGAACGTCACTCTGGTCCTACTCCCAGGATTATGGTGTGGGGTGGCAATAATGTACGGTAGCCGGACCCCTCTAGTCTTCATTTCAGGTACACTAACACCTCGCCGTTACATTGATTTGGTCGTGGAACCAGTGGTACGGAGATTTCTCCAACGTGTCCCAGAAGCCGTTTTTCTTTTTTTTCTTTATCAAAGTTTATAAAATTTTCAAAACAAACAAATAACAACTTCAATGCATTTGAACGAGTGGCAGTTCAACTGAACCACTGTTCATAAGAGTTTTGCATGCGAATGTTATACATAAAGAGTATATACATTATTGGCATCAAGCAGTGTACCTTGCGTAAGAACCATTCAATAAGGCACGAATAAGTACAAAAGAATTAGCACAATATAATCAATCTGATGTATTATATAATATAGTGCAAAAAAAAGGAAAAATATAATAAAAATAAAAATAAGAGACAGGGGGGGAGAAAAGAAAAACAAAGAAAACGGAAGGGGGGAGGACCGCGGGACAGGTAAGGTATATAGTGGAGAGGGGGGGCCTCTAATCAAGACGTACGGACGCCAAAGAAGATTTAGGTGTGTTCTTCCAGCCAACGTGGAAGGGCTTCGCTTTCTGCAAACAGAATCCAGCTCCTCCATGTAGCCATGAATCTGTCTCGTTTGCCATTGTCCCCTGCCAGAAGGCCTTCCATTCTCATGATATGAGTTAATTCGGTAACCCATTCACGAAGAGAGGGGCATCTCGTGGATTTCCAGTGTCTAGGAATCACGCACCTAGCTGCAGTGAGAAAGTGCCTGAAAATACCTTTTTTCAAGGCTGTGACGTTGCCTGGCAAAAGGGACAATAGTCCAATGGCAGGTTCAATAGGAGTCTGGGAATCAAACAGCACATTATATAGTTCGAATATGCTAATCCAAAATGGAGATGATATGGGACATTCCCACCATATGTGCAACATGGTTCCCAAAGCGGAAAGGCAGCGCCAACATTGGTCAGACACGGAGGGAAAAGCTTTATGTAACAAGACCGGGTATCGATACCAACGGGTGAGAATTTTAAAATAATTTTCCTGTGCGTAACAGGCTGATGGCAGTTTGTGGGTAAGCAAAAAATTTTTTTGCCAATCCTCCTCTTGTAGGTGCAACCCCAGTTCACGTTCCCACGCCTGTACATATCTAAGTTGAGACAGCTCAGAGCAGTCACGAAGAAAGACGTGCATTGTTGATAACAGTTTGGTCGGCATGGAGGGTATCAGTAGGAAGACTTCCAGTGCTGTTTTGTCTAAGGTGATAGCCTCATTGTCTGGGAAAGAGGAAATGTATGCCCTGAGCTGTAGATACTCCATCCAAGATAGTCTTTTGTGAGGACACAATTCCCTCAAGGACAGTAAAGTGGGGAGCTCATGAGTGTCAGTGAGTGTGGAAGCGAGTCTGACATTGTCCTGCTTCTTCCAAGAAAGAAATTCCTCGACTCCCACCGCTGGTGTAAAGTCTGGATTGTCAAATAAAGGAGTGAAAGGACCAGGACAATGGGTTAGGTTAAGAGCCGCTGCCTCCCTGTCCCAAGCCACTAAAAAGTTTTGAGTTAACGATGGTAGCATAGAGGTATTTCTGAGCTGTTTGGCCATCCATGGGAGAGATGTTGGTCGTAAAGGGGAAATTTCAAATTCCAAGTGAACCCATTGTTTGTGTGTATATGATCTAAACCAGTCAGCGATTCTCATCAACAATGCTGCAGAGTGGTATTTTTTTAAATCTGGTAGCCCCGCCCCTCCCTCCGATTTTGGTTTACAGAGCACTTTCAGGCTTATTCGGGGTTTTTTAGATCCCCAAATAAATTTATTTATGCTTCTATGTAACTGATGGAAGTAGGGTTGTGTTGCCAGAATCGGGACCGTCTGAAATAGATATAAAAATCTAGGTAAAATTTCAATTTTTACCGCATTAATTCGGCCAAACCAAGAAAGGCGAGCCGAAGAATACTGCTCCACGTCTTTCATTGTGGATGCAATAAAGAGGTGTAGTTCAGACGGAACAACTCTGTCAAATCCGTTGGGATATTGATTCCCAGGTACTTTAGAGATTTTTGCTGCCATTTGAATGGGAAATTTTGTTTTAATTGTTCCACCAACTCACTGCTGACGGAGACATTTAAAGCTTCAGTTTTAGAGTAGTTGACTTTGAAGTTGCTGAGCTGACTGAAACGTTCAAATTCCTTAAGGATGGATGGCAGAGTCACAATAGGTTCAGTTACATACAAGAGGAGGTCATCTGCATATAAAGCAAGTTTAGTATGCATTGATCTCACGTTTAATCCTTTTATGGAAGAGTTTTTCCGCAACGCACAAGCCAAATGTTCCATGGTGAGCATGTATAAGATAGGGGATAACGGGCATCCCTGTCTAGTACCATTTGAAATATGCAGTGGATCTGATAATAGCCCATTCACGCGAACCCTGGCTGTAGGTTTTGTGTATAAAGACATTATTTTTCCAAGCATGTTGTTGCCCAAACCAATTTGTGACAATGCCCTCCCAAGGAATTGCCAACTTACCCTATCGAACGCCTTTTCGGCGTCTACTGAGAGCAGGCAGGTAGGGATCCGTTGTCGTTGTGCATAAGACATGAGAAGGATGGTCTTGTTTGTATTGTCTCTAGCCTCTCGTCCCTTGACAAATCCCACCTGATCATCGTGGATGAGAGACGGTAAGATAGGAGACATGCGTGATGCAATGATCTTCGCAAATAATTTGACATCCACGTTGATCAGTGAAATCGGGCGGAAATTAGGGCAAGACGTAGGATCCTTCCCCGGTTTTGGTAGTAATGTGATGTGTGCCTCAAGCGACTGTTGGGCGAAGCCGCATGTTGGAGTGATGGAGTTGAAAACCCTTGTTAAAAAAGGAATTAGAAACTCCTGGAATGTTTTGTAGAATTTGTTATTGAAACTGTCAGGTCCCGGACTCTTTCCCAATGGAGAGTCCTTAAAAGCTTGCAGCACTTCGTCCTCTGTGAAATCGGACTCTAACATGTCAGAGTCTGCATGGGAAAGAGTAGGGACTGGAGTCTCGTTCAAGTACTCATCTATTTTGGACTGTAATGTTTCCACTGGAATGTCATGCAAGCTACCCTTAATATTGTATAGGGAAGAATAATATTGCTGGAAACCCATGGTGATGTCCTTGGGATCAGAAACCACCTGCCCTGATGCTGTATGTAATTTAGGGATATATGCAGCCTGTGATCTGGGATGCAGCGCCCTTGCGAGAGGACGTCCACACTTGTCAGCGAGTTCATAAAAGTACTTCCGATTCCTGTCTCTATACCACGTGTATGTTTGGTCGAACAGCTCCCTAAGTTGATTCCTAGCAAGGCCGAGTTCTGAGAATGTAGTGAGGAATTGCGTGCGTTTATGTTGGGTCTCAAGGACATTGATCCTATGTAATAATTTGGTCATTTGGGCTCCTTTCTCCCTCTTCAGGCGTGACCCATGTTGAATGAGAACTCCTCTTAACACACATTTCAACGCCTCCCATTTCAGTGGTAGGGCTGTTGTGTCAGCTGTATGATTAAGAATGAAGGACTGAATAGAGTTCTTCATTGCGGTCATACAGACTGTGCCGTTTAGGAGGTTGTCATTCAGCTTCCAGTTCTTAAAATGTTTCGGCTTATCTGGGATATCTAAAATCAGATACACCGGAGCATGATCCGACCAGAGTACATGACTTAAGGTATGTTTGATGCTTCCGCTATCTACGACCTTACACCCCAAACCCCAATAAGAGACCACACATGAATTTTGGTGTAAAGGCCACAGCAGCCATTTATTAAACACACCTTTTTTCTGAAAAAGAGCATAACCATAAACACATCATAACTCCATGATAACATCCTGCTCTATTTCCCAACTCCAGATAAAGGATCCTTGAAGGCACTTCAATCATCAAACTCCATCGTTTCCTTATTAGGTCTGGACCCCTTACCCTACAGCCGTTCTGCACCTGACCCGAGGGCACCAACCATGTCCAAGACCTCTCTCTCCCTTCCTGGGGACCCTGCCCATCAGGAATATATATGAGCTGGGTAACCACTCCCCAGCCCCTCCAATACTATCCCGGGTTAAACGCCCCGAGTTCTCTTGCAACAATCTCCATTGTTGCTTCTCCTTCTTACCATTACGTGCCTCCAAAGACCCCTCCTCCTACCGCCATCGCTACTGTGACAAAACAAAACCCCAACCGACAAATTCCCATAAACAGGAGAAAAATACTGGGAGGGAGGGCGGGCGGGACAAAACTTTCTCCTGTTGTCCAGCGGGAAAGAGGGCTGCCTCTTCCCCGCATGGACTTATATACTTTATTCTCCACCCACCACATATAGATACATTTTGCCCCATGCCCCTTTCACATAACCCTCCAATCCCTATAAATATAGCCTAAAACATAATACCTAGAACATAATAGCCTAGAACTCCCAAACACCTAGTCATGCGCTTCCTTCATTACGGCTGCGCCTACATTACGCTGGGCTTACTTGACTTAAGGTATGTTTGATGCTTCCGCTATCTACGACCTTACACCCCAAACCCCAATAAGAGACCACACATGAATTTTGGTGTAAAGGCCACAGCAGCCATTTATTAAACACACCTTTTTTCTGAAAAAGAGCATAACCATAAACACATCATAACTCCATGATAACATCCTGCTCTATTTCCCAACTCCAGATAAAGGATCCTTGAAGGCACTTCAATCATCAAACTCCATAGTTTCCTTATTAGGTCTGGACCCCTTACCCTACAGCCGTTCTGCACCTGACCCGAGGGCACCAACCATGTCCAAGACCTCTCTCTCCCTTCCTGGGGACCCTGCCCATCAGGAATATATATGAGCTGGGTAACCACTCCCCAGCCCCTCCAATACTATCCCGGGTTAAACGCCCCGAGTTCTCTTGCAACAATCTCCATTGTTGCTTCTCCTTCTTACCATTACGTGCCTCCAAAGACCCCTCCTCCTACCGCCACGACAATCATGTGTGACCCCTTACACATGATTGTCCCTCCACAACTGCAGGGCTTTCTCCATGCCCTCCTTAATGTCCAGGGTCCACATATCCAGACCCACCTCGTTTAGATGAACACCATCCGCCCTGAGGAAACCTACCTCTCTACCCTCCAACTCCTTATGCCGCACCACAACACCGCCATTGCGTGCCACAAACCTGCCAACTACCTTGTTGACCTTCGCTCGCGCTTTATTTAAGCTATGTACGGAACGTGCCTGCCGCCACACCTTGCGAGCCACAATATCTGACCAGACAATCACCACTCCTGGGAACGCCGACCACAACCACAAAAGGTCAATCTTCACATCCCTCACTAAATCCCTGGACGACCGAATGCCCAAATCATTGCCGCCAAGGTGCACCACTAAGATATCCGGCGCCCTGTCCAAACCTGCATAAAATTGTACCTCTGGTAACAGCCTACACCACAGCATGCCCCGCAGGCCCAACCATCTGACCTGCACCTCTGCGTGATCCATGCCCAACTGTCGTCCGGCCGGACGAACATCTGCACGCACACCTCCCCAGTGCCCCATGATCCAAATCAAGCAGGGACCTGCACCTAAAACAACACAAAACAACAACGTAACTACTCCATATCCACCTCCAGCACATCTTATCACCACCGCCTCAAAGCAAGTAAGGCCGCACATACAACCTATATCTGTCTGACTCCCACCTACCAATCTTCTTAACCATCGCCGGGGATAAACCCCACCGAGCTGCTTCCGTAGCTGCGCCAATTCTAAAGGAATGAGAGCTAAAACCTGCTCCACCTCTGCCAGACAACAGGATGCATTTTTTGAACACCTGTGAAAACTGGAATTTTGACAGAGACAACCCATCTGCATGAACCAGCAAAGACTCCGGCCCCTCAGGCCTCACCGCAACAAACTCCCGAAAACAGCGGACCGGGCACACCCGCGACCCTGGTAACTCATACAAACGCACCACAAAACCTCTCCCTTCCTGATCTGTCTTAGATCTACGAAGCAAACAAGAAAGGCAGGAGCCATCCAAATCCACATCAGCGTACAATAAACCCCCTGCCACCCTCTTACTGGCCGACACCAACTCCGATATCCGGAACGCCCCAAAGAAAGCCAAAGAAAAGGCCAGTGTAAATAGCCGCACTTCAAATGCTGAAACACAAACCTCCCTCAACAAATCACAAATTGCTACCAACAGCTCAAATGACACCGGCTTCCTGAGATCCCTAACTGCGGAACCCCTCCTGAAACCCTTCATTGCCTGCCTGACCAGAAAGGACTTAGTCACGTCCTCCTCACCTTTCTTCTTAAACCAAAAAGCCAAGGCCGACAAACTGCGAGCGACCGTTGCTGCAGACGCCCCTTCACTGTACGCCTTTCCTATATAATACAACAGACACGCCTGCCGATCTGCAATACCTGCCTGCGCATTTTCCAACAACGCCTCCCATACCTGCCATACCGCACTGTACCTCTGCCACGTAACCGCACTAACCGACCTTTCCACAAGCGACATCGCCATTGTCACACCACCTTCCACAGATGCTCTGGACACGGCAGGCCATGAGACTCCGCCCCCGGCGCAAGCAGACGAAACCTGTCCCACTGTTGACGAGAAAGGGAATCAGCCACAGAATTCAGCACCCCAGGAATATGCACTGCCACAAAATGCGCATTCAACATCAGACCTCTCAAAACTAAATGTCGCAATAGTCGCACGACTGGCGGAGAATTAGCTGTCTGAGCATTAACAGCCTGAACCACACCCAGATTGTCACATACGAAACGCACTCTCCGGTCCCGCAGACAATCCCCCCACAACTCCGCAGCCACCACAATCGGGAACAATTCCAGCAGAGCCAAGTTACGGACAAAACCACATTCATGCCATGTATCAGGCCAAACTCCTGCACACCACTGCCCCTGGAAATAAGCCCCAAATCCACAAGCACCTGATGCATCAGTATACAGCTCCAAGTCCACACTAGACACCGGCTGATACATGAGCACCGACCGCCCATTATAGGTCTGCAAAAACTCCCCCCACACCAACAAGTCAGCTTTCAACTCCGCCGACAACCTAATAAAATGATGAGGGGAATGCACCCCTGCGGTAGCACTTGCCAATCGCCTGCAAAACACCCGTCCCATGGGCATAATCCTACAAGCAAAATTCAAATGCCCCAACAAGGATTGCAAGTCCCGCAACTGTATCTTTTTCCTGCGCAGCGCACTCGCCACCAACTCTCTCATCTCCAGCAACTTATCATCAGGCAAGCGACACTCCATATTATCTGAATCAATCATGATTCCCAAAAACTTAATGACCGTCGTGGGTCCCTCAGTTTTTTCAGGCGCCAAAGGTACCCCAAAATCCATTGCCACTCTCTCCATAGTGTGTAGCAATCCTGCACACACATAGGTACCCGGCGGCCCGATAAACAGGAAATCATCCAGATAATGCAGGGCAGATTGCACCTGCGCCTCCCGACGGACAACCCACTCCAAAAACGTGCTAAACATCTCAAAATAAGCGCATGAAATGGAGCAGCCCATCGGGAGGCAACAATCCACAAAATATTCCTCCTGCCAATAACATCCCAGCAAACAAAAACTATCCGGATGCACCGGCAATAAACGAAAAGCGGCCTCAATGTCAGTTTTTGCTAACAGAGAGCCCTTTCCGTATTTCCGAACCCAAACAACCGCCGCATCAAAGTTAGTGTAACTGACCGCGCACAGGGCCGGATCAATGCCGTCATTCACCGACTCGCCTTCCGGATAAGACAAGTGATGAATAAGGCGGAATTTATTCGCCTCCTTTTTTGGAACCAAACCTAACGGGGAAACACGCAAATTCTGAACAGGCGGGCAGGAAAACGGACCCGCCATGCGGCCCAACGCCACCTCCTTCAGCAGCTTATCCGTAACCAGATCAGGCCGCGCCAAAGCAGACGACAAATTATGGACTACCCCTTCCCGTCCAGCTGACGTACAAGGAATCCGAAAACCTACTGAAAAACCTAACCACAAAAACTCCGCCACTTTCTTATTTGGATAGCCCCTTAAAAACGGGAGCATCCTTTCCACCCTCACCGGCGTCGCCCCTCTTCTGCTCAGCATCTCCCTGCCTGCCCCCATGCTTCTTGAAGCATCTGGACAAACCATGGGCGCCTCCGCAACCGGAGCACTCGTGCTTATATCTACAGTCTGGGCCGAACTTGCAATGCCCCTCGTTGTACTGCCAGCAACACCCCTTTCCTGAGGATCCTGACCGACCCGCTGCTGACCCCTGACCGCCGGCCGTATCCCGAAAGGGCTGCTGACCCTGTTTTGGCGCAGACATCAGCCGCATCCACAAACTGATATCTTTGTGGTCCCATCGCAATGACGGGCGCACCGACTTCCGTTGACGAAACTGTTCGTCATACCGCAACCAAGCGTTACCGCCGTATACACGATACGCCTCCCCTACCGAATCCATATAACAAAACAACGCCGAACAGTTCTCCGGCGCCTTCTCACCCACCACACTAGCCAATATAGCGAAGGCCTGCAGCCAATTCGCAAAAGTCAGAGGAATCAAGCGATACCGCCGCCGCTCCTCCTCCTCCTTCTTACTTTCGTCCGGTTTCCACCGGTCCAAATTAAACTTTTCTAATGGCAGCAAAGAAAAAATCTCCACATATTCATCTTTCCAGATCTTTTCCCTAATTTCCACCTTCAAATGCGCCCCCAGCGGGCCCTCAAAGCACACATAAACCTCGCCTTTTGCTGCATCCGCCAAACGCACATCCTCCACCACTTTCTTAACTGTACTATCCGCCGCATCCACCGCTTTTTCCACCGCCACTACGGCACCCACAACCGGCGCCACGTCACTAACACCCGCAATCCCTGCAGCAGCCGCACCAGAAATCGCCTCGTTAGCAACTGCACTCCCTGCCGCACTAGCAGACGCCTCACTAGCAGCGCCCCATACCCTCGCTGGCGACTGCTCTACGCCTGGCACAGTTCTCATAAAATACTCCTGCATCCCTCTAAACAACAATTGCATCTGTGACATTGACAACATCCCCCCCACATCCCCCCCACACATCCCCGGCACCACATCCGTGGTAAACTCACCCGTACGTCCCTGAGGTGACCTCCCAGCGGACGCGTCCATCACTCCAGATAATCCAGGCGTCGGTCGTGACGATCCTGGGGAGTGGTGCTCCTGCACCCCACGCTCCCCGTAGCTCCGCACACTTCTTGTTGAGGAAGCTCTAGGCCCAGCGGAACGCGGCCCGTCCACGATCCTGCCACCCGCTGGTGGCGCGACATATCCAGCCACGATCCTGCCACCCGCTGGTGGCGCGACTTCAGCCTGACAGCCCTGCCGATCCAGTCCTTCTGCAGGGCTGTCAAACCCAAATCTTCTTGTCGCCGCTTGTCTTGCAGCCGCGGCCCCCCCCCTCCTGTCACCTCCGATCTGGCCCGCCTGATGGGATTCCTCCCAGACCTCCGCGGACCGTCGCCAGGGTGTAGCTCCAGACCAGCAGGAGGAGGAGGGTCCCTGGAGGGGCTCCCTCGGCGCCGACCAGACCGAGGTGCATCTGCAGAAGAAGGCCTCTCCTGAGGCCCGGAACGCCCGCTGCTGCGTCCCTCACTCTCCTCTCCAGCCGCTGGAACCGGAGGGAGAGCCCCGGCAATCAGCGCATCCAGCCATCCCACGCCGTGCTGCATCGCTGCATCCCGGATCCTGGCCATCGTTGACTCCATCGCCGCTTCCATCAGGTAAGTAGAAAATATTTATCTGTATATTTGTCTTTTTACTATAATAACAGGACAAAACTTTCTCCTGTTGTCCAGCGGGAAAGAGGGCTGCCTCTTCCCCGCATGGACTTATATACTTTATTCTCCACCCACCACATATAGATACATTTTGCCCCATGCCCCTTTCACATAACCCTCCAATCCCTATAAATATAGCCTAAAACATAATACCTAGAACATAATAGCCTAGAACTCCCAAACACCTAGTCATGCGCTTCCTTCATTACGGCTGCGCCTACATTACGCTGGGCTTACTTTCCCAATCATTGTGGTGGGTTTCCATGTGAGGAGATGGTGGCTGAGAAGGAACATGTCAATTCTACTATATGAATTATGCAACGCAGAAAAGTAGGTGTAATCTTTGGTTTGTGGGTGGAACGTGCGCCACACATCGACTAACTGCATTGTATGTAATGTAGATGATAAGGCTGACAAATGTGACCTAGGTACCGAGCTTTTACCAGACGAAGAGTCAAGATATCTGTCCAACACTAGATTAAAATCGCCTCCAATCACCAGCAGCCCTTCTGAGAAATCCTCCAGCCTACGCAACAATGACCTGCATAAAAGTTAGCCAACGTAATCACCTTGCCATGTAGAGAAATTTTGACAAATAAGTAGCGACCCTCCGTGTCTGACGCCGTCGCCAATACCTCGTGCAATAGGGATTTATGAATTGCAATACTAACCCCTTTGCTTTTGGACTCCGTATTCGTGCTATGATACCACTTGGAGTAATATTGAGTGCTAAGACGAGGGATGTGTGCTGTTTTAAAATGGGTCTCCTGTAAAAACAAGAGTTGGACCCTCTCTTTATGCATGTCATAAAGGATCTGTGCGCGTTTTTCAGGAGTATTAAATCCCCTGACATTCAGAGTGCACATCTTTAGGGAGGCCATCCCCTCACACTAAAAAGGCGGGAAGAGGGGAAGAAGGGAGATAAGTTTAGGTATAGGAGAAATTAAAACAAAAATACAAAGAAAACTAACTTCGAAGACGAAGTATAGAATAAGGGTGAAAACCCGCTCTCTGATGACTAAATCAGAGAGATATTACAAACCAAGTAACACTGGCGAACCAGTGAATCCCTATTTGGAAGAGTGTCTAGTCAGGAACCCATCGAACGCTTAGACTATCACCCCAGCAATATTACTGAAAAAATATAGCAGGAAGAACAACATGAAATAATACAATATGAAAAAATATCAAGAGAACAGTATAGTATAGCACCAAAAGGAGCTATGGAGAACACCCGTTAAGCGGTATTATCTAAGGCAGTATGGAATGCCCCATGAGATGGTGCGGAACCTTAAATATACATTCAGAGGCAAATATTGGAACAGTGTACCATTAAAGTGACACATTTATGAAAAGTGCTAATGAACCTTGTCTATCTCTAACCGGAGCACAGTTGTATAAAAGCATATCACGTCAAGGTATTCGTTCTAGATTCTCTCAAAAAACATCATGAACCCTCAACCTGTGTCCCCGTAGAATGAATAGAATACAAATAGGTAATCATGAGAGTTCCGCATCAAAGCCGGAAAAGGCTTATAATTATGCTACCTGTGGGTGAGTATTTATACTCACGACCACCACTTAATTTTCTGGAACCGGTTCCATCTGTCGTCGCTCCTGACGCCGTCCACGAAGGGCTGGAGATCTGCCGCGCCGACCTTGGTGCGCTCTTTGGGGAAGAAACGGAGTTGAGGGCCAGTCCAATATGGAGACTCATGGGATGTCTAACGCCTCACAAAACTCTGGAATGTCGGCTAGCTCCCGAACGAAGAAGAGAACGCCATCTTTCCTGACTTGAAGCTGGAACGGATATCCCCAAGAATATGGAATCCCATTCTCACGCAGAACATCCAGTAAAGGGCGGAAGTTCCTTCGTTTATCCAAAGTCATTTTGGAGAGATCAGATAAGAGTTGAAGTTTCGTCCCCTCCCATATGATATCGCCTTTATCTCTGGCTTTTCGTAATATTTCTTCCTTCAGCGTGAAGTAGTGAATGCGGCACAGAATATCTCTCGGCCTATCAGGGTCTGCGTTTCTAGGACCCAGAGTGCGGTGTGCTCTATCAATTTCCAGAGCAGATTCAGGCTCACGTCCCAGGAGAGAGTTGAATAGGCCCTTCAGGGTAGGAATTATAGAGACAGTGCTATAAGTCTCCGGCAGGCCACGAACACGCAAATTATTCCGCCGGTTGCGGTTTTCATGATCTTCAGCGATATTAAACAGCATATGGATTTGCTGAGTATGTTGCTCCAGTGTCGACTGATGTGCTGCTTGTGCCTGAGAAGTCGCTGTAATATCTCCATCCATGCGCTGTACCTGGTCTGTAAGCTGAGAAAGATTGCATGTCAGCGCCTGAATCTCAGATTTGTACGTTGTCTCCAATCTGCTCACATAAGCTTCCATGTCTCACTTTGTTGGAACTGCAGCAAGTTGTTGTTTTAGCTCCATAAGCATATTCCCTGAAACAGAGATCATATCTGTCGCGCCCATTTGCGTGGTTAGGCCTGTGTCATTCTTATGAGGCGACGAGGTGCTAAGAGAGGAGGTTTGGGCTGGAGATGGGGGAGCTATAGGAGAAGCGTCCTGTACTGTGCTTCCATTTCCCCTGGTCCGGCGTTCAGGGCCCGGCGGCGCCATCTTGGATTTCTCTCCCCTCACTGTGTCGCCAAAATACCTGTGAATACCTCCGATAAGTGCCCTCGATTGTGGTCTGGACGGTGTGCCTGTATGCCTGGGTGTTCTCCTGCTCATCGGGGTGCCGTTTGCCTCTGCCTTCTCATGCTAAAGAGCTTGCTGGGATGAAGTCTGTAGCGGAGCTCTCAGTCCACACGTCCGCTCGGCGCCATTACCAGGCCACGCCCCAGAAGCCGTTTTTCAACAGGAAAACGCCAAGCCACAGGTTGCTACTGTGAGCAGCCTGCGTGGCCTAAACGTGCTACCATAGCCTGCAGCGTATCCAGACTTGTCTCCCATCGAGCACATCTTGGATGTCATTGGTTGGCAATTGCAAAGGGAGCTGCCAGCAGTCAATCTTGATGATTTGTGTACCCAAGTGCATTCAGCGTAACATAACATTTCTCAGATAACCATTAATAACCTCATTGATAGCATGCCAAGGCTTGTAAGTGCTTGTATTTCTGTGTGTGGCACTCATACTCGATACTGAATAAATTAAGATGTTTGGAATATTTTGTTTCCATTTTTTATTATTTGCATGTCATTAAAAGGTCTATTGATCCTGTGATTTCCACAATTCCAAAACTTTTCCTTCTTGGTGTTGCAATTTCAATGTTGAGGAGTGTATTATGTCAAAAAATATTATTATATACTGTGTGTGTATATATACACAGATCAGTCATAATCAAAAAATCCCCTGCCTAATATTGTGTAGGTCTTCCTCATGCTTCTAAAACCATGTTATGATATTATTAAAAGGTTAACATTTCCATGACTCCAGGGGATCATCCTTAATACCGCAAGGGAACAGCGCATTCGTAAAAGGTAATTTTTCGCCGTCTTGCACTCAGAATATCCTAGTGCATCTCAGCATTCAATACCGCTCTAAAACCACTCTGACCTTTCAAGGAATAGACTTCACAAGAACTCTGAAGATGTTAGCAGCAGTTCCTTTAAAGGAACAGTGTCATCACAAAAAAAATTTTCATATGTTAAAGATGTTAGTGCTTTATTAAAAACGTTTATATTTATTTGTGTGTTTGTGTTTTACTTTTTCTTATTTTTACACTTTTTCTTCCCTATGGGGGCTGCCATTTTTTGTTCCATTTCTGTATGTGTCGATTAACGACACATACAGACATGGAATACGGCAGCCACAGTCCCATAGGGACTGCGAACGGCTCCCGTCCCATCCACTTCTGTGTACGCCGTCTGTGTGGGAACTGCGCATGCGCCGCTCCCACACAGTCCAATTTGAAATTGGCGCCGTCGGCGCCATTTTCCTGTGGACCGGAAGTCGCGGCCGGACAGTAAGATTACTACTTCCGGTCGCGGCTTCCGGACTTGTGCACTTGGACCAGCGGCAGCAGACGGAGCGGACGGGCCGGAGGGAGCCGCGGCGGCAGGAGCAGGTAAGAGATTTCAATGTATGTTCGTGTTTGTGTACGTTTACTACTGTATGTAAACCTACTACACTGTGTGTTAGCTCAAAAAATGGCGACACACAGTGTAGGAGGATACACCGTTCAAACCCCTCGTTTATCCCGGCACTAGCCAGGATAAAGGAGGGGGGGATGCTGAGAGCTCACTAGAGCGAGGGCTTTTTACCCAATTTTGCAATGCTGCAATTTTGGGAATAGCTCCATCTAGTGACCAGCAATGGGAAATATTATAAATTAGAATCTAATTTATAATATTTCCTGACTCGTGAAAAAAATAAAAAAAATTTGAACAATGTTTAATCACCTACACACTAAATGTTTAATTAAAAAAAACAAAACATGTTTTTCTGGCAACACATTCCCTTTAAGCCCTGTAAATTGTGAGGTGGGGCCTCCATGGATCGGACTTGTTTTTCCCACACATCTTTTTTTATGTTCCTCAAACCATTCCTGAATATTTTTTTTTTTTTTTTTTTTTTTTTAGTGTGGCAGTGCGTATTATTCAGCTGAAAC
The DNA here is from genome assembly GCF_050947455.1 of Rhinoderma darwinii. Lineage (NCBI taxonomy): Eukaryota > Metazoa > Chordata > Amphibia > Anura > Rhinodermatidae > Rhinoderma > Rhinoderma darwinii. The sequence continues at coordinate 148,861 of NW_027461663.1, forward strand.
AGGACGTTGCCATTAGGTAATGCCATTTCCATGAAGCAGTGTACTTGGTCTGAAACAATGTTTAACATGGCCAATTTGAGTTTTTTCATTTTAGTTTCTTCCTCCAAAAGTTTTTTATTTTTTCGTCGACATAGCCGTATGAGGGCTTGTTTTTTGCGGGACAAGTTGTAATTTTTTATTGTACCACATAATGTCCTGGGAAGCTGCAAAAAAATTATTTGTGGGGTGAAATGGGCAAAACAGCGATTACACCATTTTTAGGGGGGTTTTGTTTTTAAGGCGTCCATCAGGTGGTAAAAACTACATGTTCATCTTATTCTACAGGTTGATACGATTATGGTGATACCAAATTTATATGTTTTGATGTATGGTTTAGCACTTTTAGAAAAAAAAAACAATTTGCTAAGAAAAAAAATGTTTTGTGTCGCCATATTCTGAGAGCCATTACTTTTTATTTTTCCGTTTTTTTTTTATCACTTTTTATTAAATTTTTTTGGAAAGCTAAGGTGACCAAAAAACAGCAATTTTCGTCTTTTATAGAAAAAGAATTACGGCATTCACCGAGCGGATTAAACAACGCTATATTGTGATAGTTCAGACTTTTTTATGGATGCGGCAATACCAGTTATTTTAAATTTTTTTTTTTTTTTAACATTGCTTCTGGGAAAAAGCTTTTTTTTTAACTTTTAATTTATTTATTTTTTGGAATATTATAAAAAACATTATTTAACCGTTTTTTACTTTTTTTTATTCGTCCCGTAGGGACTTGAAGCAGCGATCGTTGGATCGCTTGCATGATATACTGAAATACTAATGTATTGCAGTATATCGCTATACTGACCGTCTCCTTTGAAAGGAGTACAAAGATGGCAGACCTGGGGGCCTTCATTAGACCCCCAGTCTGCAATGACAACCATCGGCACCCCCTAATCACGTCGTGGGGGGGCGATGGCGTGTTGGAGGTGGCCGCCACCCTGATACTTGTATGTGGCGTGTTGTTAAGGGGTTAAGTAGGTGATAAGTCAAAGAAACATCCACATGAATTCCAGGACCCAGCAGAACATTGATCACATTGTCTCTGCTGACTTGCTCTCTTCCCATAGTGCATCCTGGTGCCATCTCTTCCTCACGCACCAAGTCATCCAAATGATGTAAAAAAAAAATGTGATTCATCAAACATGGCCACCTTCTTCCATTGATCTATGGTACAGTTCTGATGCTCACATGCTCATTGTGGGAGCTTTCAGCGGGGGACAAGGTTCAGCATAGGCGCACTAATTGGTCTGCGGCTACGCAGCCCCAAACGCAGCAAACTGCAATGCACTGTGTGTTCTGACATATTTCTAGCATAATTTTTTTCAGCAGTTTGGGCTACAGTAGTTCTTCTGTAGTCGACTACGGTATTCATGAAATAAATGGTGATGCAAATGGAAACCTATGGTTTCCATTTATTTCAGTCAGGGTTCTGTTCTGACTGGAAGCTTCATAACTCCTATTCACTTCGATAGGAATTTACGGAAATAGCATAGCACAGGAAACTCAGCTGTTTCCGTTATCCCAGGTGGGACAGGGTTTGTGGGACCCTACTTCTGGACATAGGTGCGGGTTCCAGAGGAGGGACCCAGATCTTTCAGACATTCATGTCCTATCCTGTGGATATGCCATAAATGCCTAAAATGGGAATCCCCCTTTAAAGTCTTAAACACTTGTTAACCCCTTCAGGACGCAGCATGTTTTGGCCTTGTGGACACAGATGATTTTTTCAAATCTGACATGTATCACTTTATATGGTAATAACTTGGGAATACTTTTACCTATCCAAGCGATTCTAAGATTGTTTTCTCGTGACATATTGTACTTTAAGTTAGTGAAAAAATTTGGTCGATAAATTCAATATTTATTTGTGAAAAACACCAAAATTTACAGAAAATTTGTAAAAATGTGCATTTTTCTAAATTTAAATGTATCTACTTGTAAAACAGCTTTATTTTTCCGGGACGTTACAAGGCTTAGAACTTTAGCAGCAATTTCTCACATTTTCACGAAAATTTTAAAAGCCTATTTTTTCAGTGACCAGTGTAGTTCCGAAGCTGCTTTGAGGGCCTTATATATTAGAAAGTGCCAATAAAATGCCCCATTTTGAAAACTGCACCCCTCAAAACAGCATTCAGAAAGTTTACTAACCCTTTAGGTGTTTCACAGGAATCAAAGCAAAGTACAGGTGAAATGTACAAATTTAAATTTTTTTAAAAATTCTTTTATTTTCCGTTTTCAAAAAACACATAAAATCATGGTGCAGACCAAAGCAGCACTGACATCGGCACACAGGCCAGCAACTGGAAATTACAAAAGTACAAAGATCAGGGAGATATAAACCACATATCGCTGAAATCAATAAGGCTAGAGAAACTCTGGTATGCACCCTGAACCCGCAGCCATGCATATAAACCCATAAGAAAGAACAGGAAAGCATTAAAGAGAGATGAAAGAGAAGAGAAGACAGAAAGGAGAGAGGAAGGGGAAAGAACTGACCTGACCCACTGGACCCACTGAGTAAGCTCAAGAGGCCATGACGGTCCTGTATTCCACGGAGGATTGAAATCGAATCCATTCACGCCATGTTTTGAGGAAGGTGGAGTGGGATCCTCTCATTGATGCCGTGAGGTCCTCCATTCTCATGATCTCTTGGATCTTACCGAACCACATGCCCACAGACGGAGGACAAGATTGTCTCCATAGTGCAGGAACACACGCTCTAGCTGCATTCACCAGGTGGCGAACCACTGAACGTCGATAAGTAGATAAAGGCACCTCACACAGATGGAGCAGGAAGAGGCCCGGAGATCGTGGGAGGGGGAAATCCGTAAATTTCGAGGAAATACGCCACACCTCAGATCAAAAATCCGTCAACAGAGGGCAGTCCCAGAAAATGTGTAAGATTGTACCCACATGGTCACCACATCTCCAACACCGCCGGTATCATTGCATGCAATCTGGAAGGCACCCTATACCATCGAGACATAATCTTAAAGGAACAGTGTCATGGCAAATAATTTTTTTTATATGTTAAAGATGTTAGTGCTTTAATAAAAACGTTTTTATTCATTTGTGTGTTTGTGTTTTACTTTTTCTTATTTTTACACTTTTTCTTCCCTATGGGGGCTGCCATTTTTTGTTCCATTTCTGTGTGTGTCGATTAACGACACACACAGACATGGAGTACGGCAGCCACAGTCCCATAGGGACTGCGAACGGCTCCCGTCCCATTGACTGCCGTGTACGGCGTCTGTGTGGGAACTGCGCATGCGCCGCTCCCACACAGTCCTATTCGAAATTGGCGCCGTCCGGCGCCATTTTCCTGTGGACCGGAAGTCGCGGCCGGACAGTAATATTACTACTTCCGGTCGCGGCTTCCGGACTTGTGCACATGGAACAGCGGCAGCAAAGGGAGCGGACGGGCCGGAGGGAGCCGCGGCGGCAGGAGCAGGTAAGAGATTTCAATGTATGTTAGTGTTTGTGTGTGTTTACTACTGTATGTAAACCTACTACACTGTGGGTTACCTCAAAAAATGGCGACACACAGTGTAGGAGGTTAAACCTTTCAAACCCCTCGTTTATCCCGGCACTAGCCAGGATAAAGGAGGGGGGGATGCTGAGAGCTCACTAGAGCGAGGGCTTTTAACCCAATGTTGCAATGCTGCAATTTTGGGAACTAGCTCCATCTAGTGACCAAAAATGGGTAGTATTATAAATTAGAATTAATTTATAATATTTCCTGACTATTTCCTGACTCGTGAAAAAAATAAAAAAAATTTGAACCATGTTTAATCACCCACACACTAAATGTTTAATTTTTAAAAAAAAAACATGTTTTTCTGGCAACACATTCCCTTTAAACCCTGCCTCCTGAAATCTGCTAGCCATGGAGGATTTATGCGTCATGGTGAACAAACGATCCTTATGTTCTGAAGTGAATGTTAGACCCAAGTCCCTCTCCCAATTAAGCAGGTAAGAAGGTGTGGACAGATTGGAGGGATAGCATAGAGTCTGGACAATGCGTGACGAACCGTGCCCGTGCATAAGAGTTCAAAAGGGGAGCTATCTCGCGAGTACGTCGATGAATTAGATAAGGACGCAAGGAAGTATCTCAATTGGGTGACCTGCCATGTAGAAAACAAGACAGGGTCAGACAAAGACTCCAACTGAGCGCTAGTCATCCACATCTTTACCTGCCTTCAACCAGAGCTGGAAGGGACCCCCTTCCCGCCCCGGAGGAAATGCAGAATTGCCCAAAATTGGGAACAACGGGGAGGGAGACGGAGAGATCTCTTTCAGAGGAAAGAGCCGTGCCGCAACCGCCAGAGAGGGCCCGATCGTCGGATGCGTCCTCGCCGCCAGAGGAACATGATTGCCCAACCAAGGTAAGGCCTGCAGACGTACTTCCAAAAAGACCTGTTCCATGGACACCCACTCTTTAATCTCAGTGTGCCTAAACCAGTCCAAAATTCGTGCCAGGTTGGAAGGCCTCCCTACCTGATGGTAGGACACAAAATCCGGAAGACCAACACACCCGTCACACTTTGCACGAAAAAGCATGGTGTCAGGATTCTGTTGTTGTACTGCAAAATTACCACTAGTGGCCGCTGTTTTACACTTTGAAGAATTGTGCTGCACTTTTACTCCTTACCACTGGAGGCTGCTGTTTTGCCCTTAAACTTGCCCTTAACCAAGATGGCAAATGTTGCATCGTGTGGAACCATCTTGTTTCCTGTTTGGGCCTACTTCAGACCACATGGAATACCAAACAGTGCTTGAGTATTGTGACTTGTTCCAGTCTCCTGCTCCTGAGAACTGTCTTTGCCAGACTGTTCCTACTTCCTTGCTATTTACTACTACTCGTGTTCCACCCTCCAAGCACTGTTCCTGGGGACGTCTCACCGGGTTCTGCACTGTGCTCCGCTCGCTACTTCTGACCATAGGATTCCAGCAGTGTTCGCCAGTATCGTAACAGGATACTCAAGCCATTTTCCATGGAATCCGCCAGAGAAGCAAGTTTGGAGGTTCGTGTGAACAATATGAACTGTTTGCTTACTAACATCTTTGCTGACATGCAAACTTTAAAGACTAAATATTTGGCGTTTGAAAATCAAACAACCCATGATGTTCAAGTTTATGGACAAGCTACACAGGGTTTACAAGGCATGGTGGCTCAGCAAGCAGAGCTGATCCGGGAACTTCAGAATCGAGTTGTGACCCCAGCCTCTTCATCTACCCTGCCGCTTCCACCATTCAGGTTTGGTGGGGATCGTGACAAATACCGTGGATTTATAAACCAATGCAAGTTATATTTTGGTGCACATCCTGCTCACTTCCCTACTGATAATTCAAAGGTGCTGTGTATTATTATGCTTCTGACACATAAGGCTGTAGCCTGGGCAAGCCCTCTTATTGAAACCAACGATGCTCTGCTTGATGACTTGGACGCCTTCCTAGCAGCCATGAGCCAAGTATTTGATGATCCTAACCGGTGTACTACAGCAGAAGCAGCGTTGATGGCTCTACGTCAGGGCAGACGCTCTGTTGCCGAATATGCCACAGATTTCAGACAGTGGGTGATGGATACTGAGTGGAATAATGCTGCAAAATTAACATTCTTTAAAAAAGGACTATCTAGTGCACTTAAGGACGAGTTAGCACGGGCTGAAGCTCCCACAGAGTTTGATGATTTTGTACACCATTGTATTCGAATAGACACTCGGCTGTCAGAGCGTCGACAAGAAAAATGGGGTTCTACCTAGTCCCGTAATAATAACTATTACTCGTCTGCTCCAGCTCCCACTCCTAGAGACTCTGAAACAAAGAATTACCAAGAACACCAAGCTGAACCTATGCAAATTGACAGTATACAAAAGCGTGAAAGTGCCGACAGAAGAGAACGAAGGTTTCGAGAAAATCAATGCTTCTATTGTGGTAAAACTGATCACTTCCTTATCAATTGTCCATGTCGTCAATGCAAGATGGTGGCGGTAGTAGCAGATCATGACTTCTCTGATGTAGAATCTGTTTCTTCTGAACAAGTGCCGCCAGTGCATGCACTCATTCATTCAGTCTCCTGCACAGCACCCAATATTAAAAAAGAACACAAAGACACTCATTGCTTTATTCCCATCAAGTTTAGAATTGATTCTCAATGGATATCCGCCTCTGCCATGGTGGACTCTGGAGCAAATGGGAACTTTATGGACATTTATTTGCTAATAAACATGGTGTAAAATTTCAAGAGAGACTGTCACCCATTCTTATGGAAACTGTAGATGGATCCCCTCTGAACTCAGGTCCAGTTGATCAAGAGACTGAATTATTGGAGATAATTATGAGACCTAATCACCATGAGGTCCTATCTTTCCTATTAATTTCATCCCCACATTTTCCAATTATTTTTGGACTACCATGGCTGCAGGCTCAGAACCCTACAATTGACTGGGAAACCAAAGAAGTGTCTTTTCCATCGGAGGTCCCCTCCTCAGAGTCTTTACCAGAACAATCTCACGAAAAGATTGAAGGGGAGCTTGAAGTATCTCCTAAATTACCTCCTCTATATGACGAATTTACTGATATATGTGACAAAGAGAATGCTAATAAACTTCCTCCACATCGACCTTACGATTGTCCGATTGAACTGTTGCCTGGAGCAGCTATACCTTTTGGATGCATCTACCCATTAGCAGAGCCGGAACTGAAGGCTCTTAAAGAATACATAGATGAAAATTTAGCTAAAGGTTTTATTTGTCCATCTTCATCGCCAGCAGGTGCACCTATATTTTTTGTTAAAAAGAAAGACGGCTCTTTGAGACCTTGCGTTGACTATAGAGAATTAAACAAAGTCACAATTAAAAACCGTTACCCTCTGCCATTGATTCCGGAGTTGCTGGATAGAGTTCGTGAAGCTAAAATATTCACCAAATTGGATCTTCGAGGTGCATATAATTTGGTTCGTATTAGACCAGGTGATGAATGGAAAACAGCGTTTAGATCACGTTATGGACATTATGAATATCTAGTCATGTCTTTTGGACTTTGCAATGCTCCTGCAACCTTTCAGCATTTTATTAACGATATCTTCAAGGACTTGTTAGATCAGTTCGTAGTCATCTATCTGGATGACATATTAATCTTTTCTAATTCTGCAGAAGAACATCAGAATCATGTGAGAATGGTGTTGGAGCGTCTGAAAGCATATCAACTCTATATCAAGTTGGAGAAATGTGAATTCCATCAAACGGAAATACAGTTCTTGGGTTATATCATTTCTCCCCTAGGGTTACACATGGATTCTAGCAAGATTCAAGCAATTAGAGACTGGCCGACTCCAAAAAATGTGAAAGAGGTCCAACGATTTGTAGGATTTGCTAATTTCTACAGACGTTTTATCAATAATTTTTCGGGCTTTATTACACCAATTACCCAATTAACAAAGAAAGGGATACCTTTTGTGTGGTCTCCTCAGACACAAGATGCTTTTTTCAATCTGAAAACAAAATTCACAACAGCCCCTATACTGGTTCATCCTAACCCTGAAAAAGCGTTTATTGTTGAAGTGGATGCTTCAGAGTGTGCAATAGGGGCTATTCTATCACAGAGAACTGGAGAGAAAGATTTGCTGCACCCTTGTGCTTACTTTTCTCGAAGATTGACTTCTGCTGAAAAGAATTATGACGTGGGGAACAAGGAACTCCTAGCCATCATTACTGCCTTCAAAGAATGGAGACATCATTTAGAAGGCACAGCTCAACAAATAGTGGTTCTAACTGATCATCGTAACCTTGAATTTGTTAGATCTGCCAAATGTTTGTCTCCCCGCCAAGCCCGGTGGAGTCTGTTTCTAAATCGTTTCAACTTTGTGATCTCTTACAGGCCTGGTTCCCGAAATGGTAAGGCCGATGCCTTATCTAGGTTGTTCTCCAATGACTCGTCCTCGACAGTACCACCAACAACTATTCTTTCCGAGTCCAATTTCCTGGGGGTGATCCATAGCAAGGACTTGCTTGATGAGATAAAGGAAGCCTATGAGACCGACCCAATTCTTTTGCACCCACCAGATGAAGTGTCCCTAACTTTCAAAAATCAAGTATGGACTAACAAGCACTGCATTTACGTTCCAGAAACTGTAAGATTAAACGTGCTAAAATTAATGCATGACTCTAAACTAGCAGGTCATAAGGGGATTCAGAAAACACAAGAATTTCTTTCCCGCTTCTTTTGGTGGCCCAATTATCAAAAAGATGTGAAGAAATATGTTTCTTCTTGCAACACCTGTGCCATGTACAAAACTCCTCGTACCTCACCCATGGGATTATTGCAGCCTCTGTCAATTCCATCTCGTCCTTGGGGATCTATTTCTATGGACTTTATTGTCGACTTACCAGTCTCCAAAGGGAAGAATTCCATCTTAGTAGTGGTTGATCGGCTCACTAAAGCAGCCCATTTTATTCCTTGCCCTGGACTACCTTCTGCTAAAGAGACTGCTGATCTTATAATTTAGAATGTGTTTCGTCTTCATGGAATACCAGATGAAGTGGTTTCGGATCGCGAGTACAATTCACATCAAGATTCTGGCGGAGTTTTTGCACAGCACTCGACATAAATGTCAGTTTGTCTTCTGCTTTTCATCCCCAGTCTAATGGTCAGACTGAGCGCACAAATCAAACGTTAGAACAGTATCTCCGATGCTACATCTGCCATTTACAGGATGACTGGGTCGATTTGCTTCCAATGGCGGAGTTCTCCTACAATAATTCTCAGAATGCCACCACTAAACAAACACCGTTTTTTGCAAATTTGGGTTACCATCCCAGTATTCTTCCTAATCTTCCCAGAGAAACTTTTATTCCTGCAGTGACTGACAGAATACAATCACTTCAACAGAATCTGGAAATGCTAAAAATTACATTATCAATTGCCCAGGAGAAATATAAGGAAACAGCAGATAAATCTCGTAGACCTTCTCCAACCTTCAAAGTGGGAGATGAAGTATGGCTTTCCACCAAGAATCTGAAACTTCACTTACCTTCAGCAAAATTGGGCCAAAAATTTATTGGTCCTTTCAAGATTATTGGACAAGTAAACTCAGTGGCTTTTCGTCTCAAACTTCCAAGACCAATGAGAATACATCCAGTGTTCCATGTATCCCTACTGAAACCTGTTGTTCCAAATCCATTTCCAGGACGCCACCTGCCTCCCCCTGATCCTATCGAAGTTGATGGACAAGAACATTATACTGTTGAAAACATCCTGGACTCCAGGATATTCAGAAATCGGTTGCAATATCTAATAAAATGGCAAGGATATGGCCCTGAGGATAATTCGTGGGAACCCATAGGCAATCTCAATGCTCCTCGACTGGTTAGGGAATTTCACCAAAGATATCCAGATAAAACAAGTCAAACATCGTCCTGAGGCCGCTGTCGAAAGGAGGGAGTAATGTCAGGATTCTGTTGTTGTACTGCAAAATTACCACTAGTGGCCGCTGTTTTACACTTTGAAGAATTGTGCTGCACTTTTACTCCTTACCACTGGAGGCTGCTGTTTTGCCCTTAAACTTGCCCTTAACCAAGATGGCAAATGTTGCATCGTGTGGAACCATCTTGTTTCCTGTTTGGGCCTACTTCAGACCACATGGAATACCAAACAGTGCTTGAGTATTGTGACTTGTTCCAGTCTCCTGCTCCTGAGAACTGTCTTTGCCAGACTGTTCCTACTTCCTTGCTATTTACTACTACTCGTGTTCCACCCTCCAAGCACTGTTCCTGGGGATGTCTCACCGGGTTCTGCACTGTGCTCCGCTCGCTACTTCTGACCATAGGATTCCAGCAGTGTTCGCCAGTATCGTAACACATGGATCGGGCAATACGCGCAGGTTTCCCAGCCCATATGAACTTGTGGAGCAGAGACAACAGAGATTGAAAGAACGGGTGTGAGATATGTAATGGCAGCGCCTGAAAGATACAGGATCCGTGGTAAAATGTTCATTTTAAATATGGCACACCTACCAAACTAGGTAAAGGTGCCCGACGTCCAAGAGTCCAAATCGCTCTTTACCCGTTGAAGAAGTGAAGGGTAGTTCACCGCGTAAAGGCGAGACAGATCACTCGGAAGCCTGACCCCCAGATATTTAAGCGAATCTCTAGCCCACTTAAAAGAGAAGGACTCAGACAGGTCGGCCACCAGAGTCTGTGGCAAAAATATATGAAGCGCCTCAGACTTCAAGTAGTTGATCTTGAAATTGGACAATTTCGAGTATTCACTCAGCTCTGCCATCAGGTTGGGCAAGGAAATCCTGGGAGCAGTGATAAAAAAGAGCATGTCATCCGCATAGGCAGCGACCTTATGGGACCTACCTCCCAAAACTACACTCGCAATATCTGGATTGGAGCGAATGTGGCACAAAAAGGGCTCCAGGCATAAAATGAAAATCAATGGGGACAAGGGACAGCCTTGCCTTGTACCATTAGTGATTGCGAGTGAAGAGGAGAAGTGCCCATTAACCTTAACCTGAACCGATGGGGAGGAGTAGAGACCCGAAATCCAATTCAACATATGTGTCCCCAACCCTACATGCCGCAAGGTATCTAGCATAAAATCCCAATTGACTCTGTCGAAGGCCTTTTCTGCATCCGTCGACAGAAAACAAGTGGGAAGGGCCGAGACAGCCGCTTGATACATCAGGTTAATTGCTCGTGTGGTGTTATCTCGTGCTTCCCGTAAGGGCATAAAGCCCACCTGGTCGTTGTGTATCACATTATGCAGTAGCAGGGACATCCTATGGGCCAGGATCTTAGCAAAAAGTTTAAGATCAACATTCAACAGAGAAATAGGGCGATAATTCTGACACAAGGATGGGTCCTTCCCCTCTTTAGGTATCACCGTGATATGGGCCCTCAACGTGTCACGGGGAATGGTGCCCCCCTCTGTAAGTGAGTTGAAGGCATATAGGAAGTGGGGCAGAGAGCAAATCTGAGCAGGCCTTATAATATTGTAAGGACAGGCCATCCGGACCCGGTGCCTTCCCCACTGGTGAGTGATTCAGTGCCCACGACAACTCTTCCAAGGAAATAGGAGCCTCCAAGGCAGCAATCGCCTCTGGAGGGATACATTTCATCCCCGAGGACTGGAGATACTGCTCAATCTTCTCCAATTGACTGCCGCCATCCGGAGAAGAAGGTGCCAGAGGGAGATTATACAGCGAGTGGTAATAGGCACGGAAGTCCTCCGAGATGTCCCGTGGAAGCTGCAGACGCCTATTATGTGAGCCTAGAACGTGAGGGACATAGGTGCGTGAACGGGTTTTCCTAAGTGCCCGTGCCAAAAGTCCTACCCGGTTTATTACTAAATTCGTAGAAGTGCCGCCTGCACTTAACTAAGGAGGCCCTCGCCTTAGAAAGACAGAGCGAACGTACCTGCTCTCTCAACTGCCCCAACTCCGCCCCCACAACCCGGTCCTGAGATACCTTATGGGACTGTTCCAACCGGTGTATCCGGGTCAATAAGTCCCAGAGGTGTGCCGTCCGCTCCTTCTTAATTTTGGAACCAATACGTATAAAGGAACCGCGCACTACACATTTATGTGCCTCCCAAATACAAAAAGGGTCAACCCCGGCGAAGCATTCGTGTCAAAGTACTCCCCTAGTTCCCTGCAAATGTCCGATACCACTGCCAGATCCTGTAAGAGCGATTCATTCAAGCGCCACTGGCAGGAATGCAGGCTGGCCGTTGGGAGAGCCAGAGTAAGAGTAATAAGGGCATGGTCAGAAAATGTGATGTCGTCAATGGAGGCAGACGTGAGGCTGGAGAGGTGGGAATGGCGTAGAAAAAAGTAGTCTAGTCGAGAGTATGCGTTGTGGGGAGCTGAAAAAAACGTGTAAACTTTGGTCAAGGGATGCATAAGCCTCCACGTATCAACGAGTTGATGCTCATGCAACAGCCGACGTATACGACGGTGAGCCGACCTAGATAAAGAGGAATGCCCTCGGGAGGAATCTAATGTGGGATCTAAGGTGGCATTTAAATCCTCCCCCAGTATTAGAGTGCCTTCCAGAAAGTCATCCAAAGCCACAAGAACCCTCTCCAAGAAGGCAACCTGACCAGTGTTAGGGAGATAATATGAGGCCAGTGTGTACAGAGTGTTATCCAGCTTACCCTTCACGAAGAGGTACGTCCCGCTCCATCTGTGCGAGTCTCCACGTGTTCCCAGTGGAGAGAGCGTGAAATCAGGATGGAGACCCCCTTAGTCTTGGAATCAGGGGACACACTATGGTACCCTTCCGTATAATGAGAATCCGTGAGCTTCGGTATGCAGTCGGCCCGAAAATGGGTCTCCTGCAGGAATGCCACGTGCCCCCTTCTCTTCCACAAAAGAGAATGGAGGACCTCTTTTCCGGAATATTCAGACCCTGTACATTCAGGGAGACAATGGTAACGTCAGTCATAGTGGACGGAAAAGTAGACAGAGGTGGGAAGGGGCAGAAAGAAAGAAAACGAAAAAGAAAAGCCCCTGCACAGAAACAGAAGTACCGGAGGGAAGAGACAACACAATCCCTCAAATATCGGAGTACAAATTCCCTCCACTACTCAACGTGAGCTATGTCGTCCTCAGAAGAAAAAACCTCCGACCACGACACAGCGACACGGAACCCTAATGGGGAACGAAGAAAGACAGCGATGTGAAAGACAATGTCACAAGAATACAGTAATTAACTAGAAATCACAAATTGAATGCATCGCAACCCCGGACCCACCGGATTACTACCACATGAACCTACCCTCCCCCGCCAGACTAAACAATTGAAACATCCCCCACTAGAGAAAAAAAAACCCGCCCTTCAGCCACTGCTCTCGAAGAACCCTGTGAAAAAAAGGGGTTAAGTGCAAATAACGTTCCACAGAAGGATGTAGGAGATCAATCTCTATGTGGGGATCGCCGCCCTGGGGGCCGAAGCTCGACTGGCCCGACTCCACAGTCTCTGTGTGGGGATCGCCGCCCTGAGGGCCGAGGCTCGGACATCTCAACTCCAGGATGAGGCGCAATATGAGGCACAAAATCAGGGTTTGGTCCACCTCTAATAGCGAATGGTGCCGGGGATCCAATCCAACCTGGTAACCGCACTGGTGAGATTTCCAAAAACCGGAAGGCCTCCTCCAGGTCATCCGGAGACCGGACCGCAAACGATTGCCCCTGTCTACGGAGAATGATGTGGAAGGGGTGGCCCCATCTGTAAGTAGCTCCCGCCGTCTTGGTCGCTTCCAGTAATGGGCGGACAATTCTGCGCATGGAGAGTGTCAGTCTTGAGTCATCCGGCAGGACTGTGATCTCGGAGCCCTGAAAAGGAACGGCTCCCTTCTCCCATGCTCTCCGGGCAATCTCCTCTTTCTGTTTGTAGAAATGTACCCGACATATGACGTCCCGTGGACGGTTACCATCTCTAGCCCGGGGACCCGCCAGCCTATGAACTCTGTCCATTTCAATGGCCATGTCACGTGGGCGATCCAGGAGTTTGTTGAAAATATGCGTCACGGCATCATAAAGGCCATCCGGGGTTACAGATTCCGACAAACCTCTCAACTTCAGGTTATTACGTCTCCCTCTGTTTTCGACATCATCTAAATGCAGAGAAAAGTCCCGCAGTTGCGAAGCTTGAGTGGCCAAGGACTGTGAAAGAACCGAGATGTCCAAAGTGGATATGGAGTTCTGGCGCTCCAAAGTTTCCACCCTCGCGGTCAGAGCACGCACCTCCTGCGAATTCGCACCAACCCTGTCGTGTTTCTCCTCCAGCCGGGAGAGGCGTAAATCTTGGTCGGATTTGGTGGGCAACACCTTTCACTATTTCCCATAGTTCCGCCAGGGTCCGTTCCATAGATAGCGGGGGGCCCGGAGATTAAACCTGTCTGATGATCCCCTGGGCGCACGGACGGGGCTAGTGATCCCCTAAAAATGGCCGGTGTGCCCTGACTCAGCAACCAGTCCTGTGTGGGAGACTAACGTTGGGCGGCAAGAAAAGATGGCGCCTCAACCGCCCTGCCTGGTGGTGTCATAAGATCCACCCCCTGCCCGGGTACTGACTGGGGCTGTATAGGGGGAAAGTCCTCTACCAGGGCCGGTGTAGCCGACCCTGGGACACCTGCAGCACACTGGCCTCTCTCTGATGACGCCATGACCGCTCCAGGGACCCGAGAACAGCTGCCGGTCTGAGTCTGACCAGAGGAGGAAGGAGGCGGCGAGTAACCACGCGGCGGCGGGGTCTGGGTACGGCCTGCAGGAGGAGTAGAGGAAGATCACGGCGAGGTCCCGTCCAGCGTGGACCGAAGGTACCTGCCGATGGAAGAAGTGCCAGCGGTGACCGGGAGGTTCTTACGGCTTCTCCCCTTCGTCATCCTGTGGCGAGGACCGGTAAGTAAGCCCTGTCAGGCGATTTTCTGCTCGGTGAGTCCGGAGCCGCAGCGAAACACGTCCTCACACCGCCATGCCTAAGCCACGCCCCCTGTAATACATTTTTTAATGTAACACAGAAAGTTTTACCCAAGAAATGCAACTCAATATTTATTGCCGAGATTCTTCAGTTTTTAGAAATATCCCACATGTGGCCCTAGAGCGCTAATGGACTGAAACACCAGCCTCAGAATCAAAGGAGCACCTAATGGATTTCAGGGCCTCCTTTTTTTTTAGAATATATTTTAGGCACCATGTCAGGTTTGAAGAGGTCTTGTGGTGCCGAAACAGTGGAAACCCCCCAAAAGTGACCCTATTTTGGAAACTACACTTCTCAAGGAATTTTTAAAGGGGTATAGTTAGCATTTTGTCCACACAGTTTTTTTGCAGAATTTAGTGGAATTAGTCTGTGAAGATGAAAATCTACTTTTTTTCTGAAAAAACATAGAATTTTTTCATTTTTACAAGGATTAAAGAAAAAAAAAACACCCCAACATTTATAAAGCAATTTCTCCCGATTACTGCAATACCCCATATGTGGTAATAAAGTGCTGTTTGGACTCACAGCAGGGCTCAGAAGCATAGGAGCGCCTTTTGGATTTTGGAGCGCAGATTTTGCTGGAATAGTTTTTTTGTGCCATGTCATGTTTGTAATGCCCTGGAGGGACCAAAACAGTGGAGACCCCCAAAAGTGACCCCATTTTGGAAACTACACCCCTGAAGGAGTTTTTCTAGGGGTATAGTTAGCATTTTGTCCCAACAGTTTTTTTGCAGAATTTAGTGGAATTAGTCTGTGAAGATGAAAATCTACTTTTTTTTTTCGTAAAAAGCATAGAATTTTTTCATTTTTACAAGGAATAAAGGAGAAAAAACACCCCAACATTTGTAAAGCAATTTCTTCTGATTACGGCAATACCCCATATGTGGTAATAAACGGCTGTTTGCCATTTGAAGCACAGCGTTTGCTGGGAAGGTTTTCGAGTGCCATGTCGCATTTTCAGAGCTCCTGAGGTACCAGTACAGTGGAAAAACCAAAGAAGTGACCCCATTTTGGAAACTGCCCCCCTCAAAGAATTTATCTAGGTGTGTGATCACTTTTATGACCCCATATTTTTTGGGCCTGAATTTAGTAGAAATCTGCCATTAAAAATAAAATGTTAAATTTTTCACAAATGCGTCATTTATAGGACAGATTTCTCAGACACAGCATGTAAGTGCAGGAAGACACCTCAATGTTTTTTGGGATTTTTCTTCTGAGTTTAGAAATAGCCCCAAAGTGGTCTAAATATGTTGTCTGGACACATAGCAGTGCCTGGAAGTGAAGAAGCACACAAGGGTTTTGAGGCCTTATTTTTACTTGGATGATTTTTAGCCACAAGCATAGGCCTGAAAAAATTGTGCAGATCATACACATTTGTTAGAGTATTAGGTATTCATCTAGGGGTATATTGAGGGTTTTTTTTTTGTTGTTGTTGTTTTTAGAGTGTCCAATTTAAAAAATGTGTAAAAGACCAGAATGATAAAGGGAGGGGTGGGTGTTTTAAAAGTATAGCATTTTTAATCCAGGGAGGTGTGGTAGATGCGGAAGCACTCCTTCATGCACAGTCCGGGTTTAGATGGGCAAGTGTCGCACTGATATGTGGTATCCTTACGGATACCCCTTTTGTGCAGACACGGCACCTTTTTTGTGCCCTGCCTTTTTTTCCTGTGCCGGGCACTTCACTAGGAAAGTGCTGCCCAGGAACAATTCGGCAAACATTACTTGGAGCAGCAGACGTTTCCCCCACCTCGTATCCAAATAAAATACATTTTATAATTTTCTCTTGGTACTCCAAGTATGTACCCGGATTGCCAGCTTTCCTAAAAATTAAAAAGGAGTTATATAGTGCCAGCTGGACAAGGTACACTGCCAATTTCTTGTACCAGATTTTACTCTATCTCATGGCACTATATGGTTTCAACACCTGATCATTCAGGTCAACCCCCCCCCCCCCCATATGAATTTATGGTATGCCTGAATGCACACAGGCTTCATCGTGGATGACGTGTGGGGACAGGGGTGCAGCTGGCATCATGTATAGATGTCAGCATACAGACCTCTTTTTTGTCTCTAAATTTAAGACACAGGATCCCATCTTGCAGCAATGCCCTGCTTTTGCCAATTTGCAGGGATTGGCTGATGAGGGTCTTGGGAAGGTGCCTCTGATTTTTTTGCACTGTCCCACATGCCACTGTTTTTTTGTCTTTTAGACATTTGAACAGGGGTACACTTGTGTACCAGTTGTCCAAGTACAAGTTGTACCCCTGATCAAGCAGTGAGTGCAGGAGGTCCCACACTATCTTCCCTGTTGTAGACAGGACGGGGGGACAATTTGGGGGCTGTATTGTCCTGTCCTTCCCCTCATAAATCCGGAAAGCGCGTGTGTATCCAGTGTCCGATTCACACAGCTTGTACATTTTTATCCCGTACTTGGCGCGCTTATTTGGTAAATATTGGCGAAACTTCAGCCTGCCCATGAAGTGCACCAGGGATTCATATATAGATATTTATTTTTGAGGGGTGTAGACTGATGAAAAATTTTGGGTAAAAATGTTAATGAGGGGCCTAATATTAAAAAGTCTATAGAAATTTATGTCATCCGCAGGGGGGCATTGGGAATTGTCACTAAAGTGAAGAAATTTATTTAGGATCTCAAAGCGGGATCTGGTCATAGTATTGCGGTACAGCGGACAATGATAGAGAATGTCCGTGGACCAGTAGTATCTCACTTCTGGCTTTTTAGTGAGACCCATTTTGAGGACTAACCCCCAATACTTGTGCATTTCTTCACAATTAGTCGGTTTCCACCGATTGGCCTAGGCATAAAAGGCGTTGGGGTGTTCCGAAATAAATTGCTGGGCGTAAATGTTAGTTTGATCAACCATGAGCTGGATCAAATTGTCTGTCAAGAATAATTTGAAAAATCCAATAATAGGCAGCCTTTCTGTCTGTACGTGAATGCCTGCCGCAGCAGTAAATTCTGGGATTTGGGGGGTGTAATTGGTTGGGGTTGACCAATCACTGCTGACTGTACCAGGGTCAGGCAGATCGGCAGTTTCAGGGTCAGGCAGAACCTGGGCACTAACCCTCCTGCGACTACGAGGCGGTTCCTCACTGTCACTGGAGGAGGAGGATGAGAGAAAGAACTGTGGTTCCTCACCACTTGCTGAGTCCGTATCGGACACGATCATAGCATACGCCTCTTCAGTGGTGTAAAGTCTCGCTGCCATTTTGGGTGTGTGTGTGTGTGCGTATATATATATGTATGTGTAGTGTTTACACACACGTAGCTCAGAGAACTGTAACAAAGTCTAACAAAGATTTTTTTTTGTTTTTGTTTTATAGCACTCAGTAAAACTTACTAACGGACACTGAGGCTGACTGACACGGACGCTACGTATTGACACTGACAATGGATTGACTCTGACTAACTGACACTTACTGACAAGTGACGCGACTGAAAGTAATGGATTGACGCTGACTAACTGACGCTGACAAGTGACGCGACTGACAGTAATGGATTGACGCTGACTAACTGACACTTACTGTCAAATGACGCGACTGACAGTAATGGATTGACACTGACTGATACGGACGCTATGGATTGATACTGACAATGGATTGACGCAGACTAACTGAGAACGGACACTGACTGACACTGACTAACTGACGCGACGAATTGACGTAGACGAGCAACTACCTACGAACTAAATCAAATTATTATTTGTGATCAAAAAAGAGAAAAAATATCTCCTTTATACACTGGGAGGCGGTGGGGAACAGGGGAAGTGAAAATTAGGGGTTATTCACTATTTTCACTGACAACACGATACAGGCTCTGATCTCTCCAACTACTAAACACCAACTAAGAGATCAGAGCCTGTATCCTGTATTTTTCACCCGCCCTGCAAAAAAACGCACTGTGATTGGTGGGTCTGAACAGACCCGCCAATCACAGCTCTCGCCGGCAATAGACCAATAGCAGCAGTCCATTGCCGGTCACATGGGACATGGGGGAGGGAGGAGGGACATGGGGGTGGGGGGGAGGAAGCACAGGAACAGTTTTTAAAACCTTTGATAACTTTTACGGAGGATCGGTGGATCTGTGCAAATCTGGATAGATCCACCGATCACATCGATCGCCGGCATTGGACCGCTTTTATGGGTCCGTTGCCAGTGACTGAGATGTGTAAGCTGTCGGGGGGGGGGGCATTTTTACCCCTCCCCGGCTAAAAGTGCATTGTGATTGGTGGGTCTGACCCACCAATCACAGCTCTCTCCGGCAATGGACCAATAGCAGCAGTCCATTGCCGGTCACATGGGACATGGGGCAGGGAGGGGGACCTTTGTAACCGTTCCCGGACTTGACTACAAGTCCCGGGAACGGTTTTTAAAACTTTTAACAGTAAAAACTATGTGATCGGTGGATCTGTACAAATCCACCGACCACATCCATCGCCGGCATCAGACCGCTAATCGGGGTACGTTGCCGGTGACTCGGGAGTGTTAGCTGTCAGGGACAGCTTCTCTCCCGGTTCCCGGCGCACACAGCCACCGGTTGTGTACACCGGGAACGACTCAGTAACTATACGTCCTCAAGCGGGAAGTAACCTCCCGCAACGACGTACAGTTACTTACTCATGCGGGTAGGGGTTAAAGGGCTGGTATAATAGCGGGATTCACCTACTCGTGTCACTCACTTATAATCAGGGTCACTAGGGTTATGCCTAGTTCCCCTACCTTTTTCTTTTATTAACATAGTCTACTTGCTTTGCTACTAATTAAGCGTATAAGACTGTTTAGTAAATACAATTGTATAGTAATTAAAGGGTAATATTTATTACTAACAATAATCACACTTACATATAAAATAGACCAAACACAGAACACAGTAACCGATCACAGTATAGTATCAGTATATCCCAATACATATATGTCACGAGCACAGGGTATGTGGACCCACTAGGCCGCTCCGCCGTAGCGGGGAGGCAGCTGACCAGGTCACATTCTAAGCAGAAGTAAATGGTAGACAGTATGCTTGGGTACCTGAAATAGTCCGGGCGGTGGCAAGTGGCGCCAGACGTGGCGGGCAGTATCCGATGACACTTGACGTGGCAGATGGCACTTGACTTGGCAGATGGCACTTGACGTGGCAGAAGACACTTGACGTGGCAGATGGCACTTGACGTGGCAGAAGACACTTGACGTGGCAGATGGCACTTGACGTGGCAGATGGCACTTGACGTGGCAGAAGACACTTGAACGCGGGTAGGCACAGGAACAAAACGGAATACAGGAACGGTAACAGGGCACGGGTAACAGCTGGAACGGGAGACACTAAGGAATCATTTGCGAGACAGACTGGGAAAGACTAACAACGCTCAGGCAAGGATTAGAAGGCCCGGGGCCTTCTTATAGACCAGGAAATCGTGGCAGTTGATGGTGATGACGATTTCCTAAATGGGCGCTATAGTATGCCCCCTCTTCTTGGGGCCAGAGTGAGAGAGGAACTTTTTAATAAGAGCAGGAGCACTGAGGTTCTCTTCTGGCTCCCAGGACCTCTCCTCAGGACCAAACCCTCTCCAGTCCACCAAATAGAAAGTCCTTCCTCCTACTCTCTTGCGGTCCAGGATCTCCTTTACCTCAAATACATCAGAAGGACCACTGGGAGCAACTGTGGGACTAGAGGTCTTGCTGTAGCGGTTCAGGACCACTGGTTTCAGGAGGGACACATGAAAGGAGTTAGGGATTCTGAGGGTAGGAGGCAGCCGCAGCTTTTAGGAGACAGGGTTAATTTGTTGCAGGACCTCGAAAGGACCAAGGAACCTGGGAGCGAACTTGTATTAGGGCACCCTCAAGCGAATGTTTCGAGAGGACAGCCAGACTTTAGTCCCCGGAAGATACTGAGGCGGCTCTCTTCTCCTAGAATCTGCCTTTCGCTTCATGCGTTCGACCGCCAGCAAAATAGAGGACCGGGTCTGTTGCCAGATTTGCAGGAAGTCCCCATATGCAGAGTCAGCAGCGGGTACCTGAGATGAAGTCGACACAGGAAGAGGGATTCTGGGATGTTGACTGTACATGATGTGAAACGGAGTGGAAGTGGTGGACTCACTTGTGTGGTTGTTGTATGAAAACTCCGCCAATGGAAGAAGCTGTACCCAGTTATCGTGCTGTGAAAAGATGAAGTGGCGGAGGTAATTTTCCATGATCTGGTTGATCCTCTCAACTTGCCCATTGGATTGGGGGTGATAGGCAGAGGAAAAGTCCAAACTCACATCCAGGAGTTTACAGAGGGCTCTCCAGAACTTGGAGGTAAACTGAACCCCCCGGTCGGACACAATGTGAAGAGGCAAGCCATGCAAGCAGAAGATGTGCAGAATGAAGAGACTTGCCAGTCGAGGAGCAGAGGGTAGGCCGGTCAGCGGGATAAAATGTGCCATCTTAGAGAACCGGTCCACCACCACCCAGATGGTGTTGCATCCTGCTGAGAGAGGAAGGTCCGTGACGAAGTCCATAGCAATGTGCTGCCAGGGGGCACTGGGTACAGGCAGGGGTTGAAGCAGGCTGGCAGGCTTGCTGTGAGTCACTTTGTTGGAGGCACACACCGTGCAAGCAGAGACAAAGTCCAGAACATCTTTAGATAGCGTGGGCCACCAGAAGTGACGAGCGACCAGGTCTTGGGTTTTACGGACACCGGCGTGCCCAGCCAGTTTAGAACTGTGTCCCCAGCGGAGAATTCTTTTTCTGTCTGCCAACCGAACAAAAGTTCTCCCCGGAGGGATATTTCTAAGCTGCAGAGGATTGGCGGTGACAACGCAGGATGGGTCTATGATCGTCTGAAGGGACTCCACCGAGTCTTCCGTCTCAAATTATCTGGACAGGGCATCGGCCCTCACATTCTTGTCAGCGGGACGGTAGTGGAGGAGAAATTGGAAACGGGTTCAGAACAGTGACCACCTGGATTGACGAGGATTCAGTCGTTGTGCAGACTGAAGGTAAGTGAGATTCTTGTGGTCGGTGAAGATCAGGATGGGGTGAGCAGCGCCCTCCAGAAGATGTCTCCACTCCTCCAGGGCCAATTTTATAGCCAGTAGCTCCCGATCTCCAATGGAATAATTGCGCTCAGCAGAGGAAAACAGTCTTGAGAAGTAGCCACATACTACTGCCTTTCCTATGGAGCTCCTCTGGAACAGAAGTGCGCCTGCACCAACAGAGGAAGCGTCCACTTCCAGTGAAAACTGCCGAGACACGTCAGGGTGATGGAGGATTGAAGCTGAAGTGAAGGCTTTCTTGAGGCTAATGAATGCGGACTCTGCCTCTGGAGTCCACACCTTGGCGTTCACACCCTTCTTGGTAAGGGTAGAGATGGGGGCCGTCAGAGAAGAAAAGTTCGGAATAAACTGCCGGGAGAAATTGGCGAAACCCAGGAACCGCTGTATGGCCCTTAGGCTTTGAGGACGTGGCCATTCCAGGACAGACTTTAGCTTCTCAGGGTCCATCTTAAGGCCTTGATCCGAGATGACATAGCCCAGGAAGGGCAAAGACCTCTTTTCAAAGGTGCATTTCTCTAACTTGGCATACAAGCGATTCTCTCTTAGTCGCAGAAGAACTTGACGAACATGCCTCCGATGGGTCATCAGATCTAGGGAGAAAATTAGAATATCATCGAGATAAACTACAACGCACATATAGAGGAGATCTCGGAAGATGTCATTAACAAACTCCTGAAATACTGCGGGAGCGTTACACAGTCCGAAGGGCATCACTAGGTATTTGTAGTGCCCATCGCGGGTGTTAAATGCCGTCTTCCATTCGTCACCCCGGCGAATCCGGATTAGATTATAGGACCCCGCAGATCTAGCTTGGAAAAATTTTGGCTCCACGTATGCGATCAAGCAGCTCGGAAATGAGTGGCAACGGGTATTTGTTCTTGACCGTGATCTGATTGAGACCACGGTAATCAATGCAGGGTCGGAGAGATCCATCTCTCTTTTTAACGAAGAAGAATCCTGCCCCAGCCGTGGAGGAAGATTTTCGGATAAAACCCCTCTCCAAGTTCTCCTTGATATAGGCTGACATCGATAAAGTCTCTGGCAAGGAGAGAGGATATACTTGTCCACGGGGAAGAGAAGCATTGGGAACCAGTTCAATGGGACAGTCATAATTCCGATGTGGAGGCAACGTCTCAGCCTCTCGTTTGCAAAAGACATCTGCAAAACTGGCATACTGAGAAGGTAGATCGGAGAGTGACTGAGGCAGAGGGGGCACAACAGGACGGACTTGTGACAGGCAATGGCTATGGCATCTGGAACCCCATTGAAGAACTTCTCCAGAACTCCAGTCGAGTGTCGGGGCGTGTAGACGGAACCATGGCAGACCCAGCAGGATAGGATTGATAGCCTTGGGTAGTACCAGGAAGGAGATCTGTTCCGAGTGAAGAGCTCCGACCCGTAATGTCAACGGCTCAGTGATGAGCATGATCGGATCAGGCAACGGTAGACCATTCACAGAAGCAACTGCCAGGGGTCTCTCCAGACGGACTGTGGGTAGTTGAAACCGATCCACTAGATCCTGGTGGATAAAATTAGCAGCCGCTCCAGAGTCAAGATAGGCGGAGGAAGGATGTGATGCCTGTCCGGTGACGATGGCCACAGGTATCGACAATTTGGAAGAGGTTTTAACGTTTGGAGACGTTCCACCTAGAGTTGCCTCTCCAACCAACCCTAGGTACGGGAGTTTCCCGGTTTCTGTGGGCATTGGCGCACAAAATGACCCTTGAGGCCACAATACATACAAAGTCCAGAGGAGCGTCTGCGCTGCTTCTCCTGTTCAGATAACCGGACTCTGTCTACCTGCATGAGTTCCTCAGGTAGCGCACTAGGAGTGGACAATAGTGGTCTCTGGGCAGAGGGTGCTGGTCTGTGGGCCCGGCTCTCCTGGCGAACCTCTAGAGAGCGCTCCCGGATTCTCATATAAACCCGGGTGGCTAACAGGATGAGGGCATCCAAGGTAGAAGGAAGGTCGCGGGCTGGCAGTTCGTCCTTGATGTGAGAGGACAGTCCCTGCCAGAAGGTCGCCACCAGTGTCTCATTGTTCCATGCCAGCTCGGCTGCTAGGGTACGGAAGGAGATAGCATACTCCCCTACTGTGGAGCCTTCTTGCTTGAGGGTCAACAGAGTGGCTGCGGCAGAGGATGTTCGACCCGGCTCCTCGAACACGGCACGAAAGGACTGCAGGAACAAGGCTAGGTCCGCAGATACAGGTCATGTTGCTCCAAGATTGGGTTCGCCCATGCGAGGGCCTTGCCAGCGAGGAGGGAGATAATAAATGCCACTTTGGCTTCCTCGGAGGGGAAGAGATGAGGCCGTAGCCTAAAATGCACCGTGCATTGATTGAGAAATCCTCTACATGCTCTGGGGTCACCGTCGTAGCGAGGAGGAAGGGGCAGAGGAACTGAGGATCCGGAACAAACAGGGGGAGCAACAGGCAGTGGCACGGCAACAGCTTCAGGGGGAAGAACCGGGGGTGGAACAGCGAGTAGATCCAGGCGGACCAGGATAGAATTCACTGCCTCAAGGAGTTGATCCTGACGTGTGCGTAGGTCATGCATCTCTGTCTGAATCTTCTGTACTGGGGTCTCGGGCTGGCCAGCGGGTTCCATGGCCTGAGCGTACTGTCACGAGCACAGGGTATGTGGACCCACTAGGCCACTCCGCCGTAGCGGGGAGGCAGCTGACCAGGTCACAGTCTAAGCAGAAGTAAATGGTAGACAGTATGCTTGGGTACCTGAAATATTACGGGCGGTGGCTGTGGCTTCAGCACGGATGGAGGCAGGTGCGGCAAGTGGCGCCAGACGTGGCGGGCAGTATCCGATGACACTTGACGTGGCAGATGGCACTTGACGTGGCAGATGGCACTTGACGTGGCAGAAGACACTTGACGTGGCAGATGGCACTTGACGTGGCAGAAGACACTTGACGTGGCAGATGGCACTTGACGTGGCAGATGGCACTTGACGTGGCAGAAGACACTTGACGTGGCAGATGGCACTTGACGTGGCAGATGTTACTTGACGTGGCAGATGGCACTTGACGTGGCAGAAGACACTTGAACGCGGGTAGGCACAGGAACAATACGGAATACAGGAACGGTAACAGGGCACGGGTAACAGCTGGAACGGGAGACACTAAGGAACCATTTGCGAGACAGACTGGGAAAGACTAACAACGCTCAGGCAAGGATTAGAAGGCCAGGGGCCTTCTTATAGACCAGGAAATCGTGGCAGTTGAAGGTGATGACGATTTCCTAATTGCGCGCGCTGGCCCTTTAAGGCCGGGCGCGAGCGTGCGCGCCCACCCTACGGGATCCAGCCAAACGGAGCGGAAGTGAGCACTGACATCTCCTAGGAGGGAGACGGAGGCCAGCACTCACAGATCCATGGCTGCGGGCGTCGGGAGGTGAGTAAACCCGACGGCCCGCGGCCATGGGCGCTACAATATAACACATTAATATATATTGAGTATACTCACACTATACGTAGTACAGTATAAATACGGTATCACAATCCTAATTTATACCACCACCCACTTACCTAAACATACAGTGCATTCACTCATGCTTGTTTCTGTGAGACCCTCCCCCACTTGGCTCTAACTAAAATACATAGAAGTTACGTTACAATACAATACACATGCTCACTGTTTCTGTCCCACTCCCTCCTAATATAACTGTCCCTGTACACTAAGGCTTAATCAGGTAAAAGGGTTAAGAACGTGTACCAGGTGATATGCAGGTAAGCAAGAGTTAACTCAGGGGCAGCAAGGGTTAACAAGGGGAATGGGTTGCTGTGGAAAGGGTTCAGGTAATCTGCAGGCAGGTGAGAAAGGGTTGACCAGGGAAGTGTTGTGTAGGCAGATGAGTCACCAGCTCATTCTGTAGGGGGGAGAAGTAAGGGGTAAGTGAATAGGAGGAGAGAGGTGAAGGGTTAAGTGTGTAGGGGGAGAGGGTTACGTGTAGCTGCTGCTACACGTGGATAATTAGCCGTTCATGTGGTAGTTGGTGAGTTGGTCTCTGTTGAGGGAGGCAGGGAAAGAGGGCAGAGTGTGGGACAGTATGTCCTTTTAAACCCTCCTGTGCACATCTGTGTGACATCACATGCTCATGCACGTGCAAGGGGGGGGACATGGGTTTATGGCTCCCCCCCATGGAATCTCATTACCTGTCGAGGGGGGGCAAGCAGTGGGAATCTTTTGCTCCCCCCCCAGAATCTCAAGGGGGAAGGGAGGTAAGTTAATCAGTGGGGATGCCCTGTTGTACAGGAGTGCATCACAAGATACATCCCAAATTACCTCTCTGGTCCCCTGCTGAGTAAAGAGACAGGAGATCAAAGGCAGTATCTCCTGTGTCACTCTCTGCTAATCAAATCAGCATTCTTTTGAGTAGATTCCTACGACCAAGTCTGTGAATCTACAGACCTGGTGTAATGACTGGGTAGGGAGACAGACAGGTGAGCCCTAATCTACCCGCCACTCAGTCCCTGCCTACTTGCAACATCCCGTCCTAGGCGACGGGGTACAACTGGGCGACGGTCCCTACGCTCAGTAAGTGCAAGACAGACAAACAGACAAGGGTACACAGAAGCTAGAGAAACGGGGCAGCTGCCCACGGGAACACCGTGAGCAACAAGAGTAGCGAACGAGCCGAGTCAAAACCTGGAGTGAACGAGGTACAAAACGCTGAGCAGGAGAGTGGTCAGAAAGCCAAGGTCTATAACAAGCAGAGGATGAGTAGTACAAGCAGTAGCAGCAAGGCCAGGAAACAAGCAGAGCAGAATCACAGGCAAAGGAGGAACAGGAAAGGCAGCTATAAATAGACAGTGGGCGGGAGCTAGCTCCGTCTGGCCAGGCTGTGATAGGCTCTCCCACTTACTAAGCCTGCCATCCTGAGTGGTGGAAGATGAAGTCAGTCTCACAGACATAGGAGCAGTTGCAGACTGATTGCCCACGGGCGTCGACACAGAAGCTGTGTCTGGCAAATCCTTTACAGTACACCCCCTTTTATGAGGGGCCACCGGACCCTTTCTAGGTGGACCTGGTTTATTGGGAAAACGAAGGTGGAACCTCCTGAGCAATACCCCAGCGTGAACATCCCGGGCGGGTACCCAAGTCCTCTCCTCAGGCCCGTATCCTCTCCAATGGACCAGGTACTGGAGGGAGCCTTGGACCATCCTGCTGTCCACAATCTTAGGGGTGAGAACAGGGACCGGAGGTTTCCTCGAGGGAGTCAAGGATGGGGAGCAGCGTTTAAGGAGGTAGGCATGAAAGACGTTGTGCACTCGAAAAGACGGGGGCAACTCCAGACAGGGTTAAGGACTTCAATGACCTTGTACGGCCCTATAAACCGGGGAGCAAACTTCTTGGACGGGACTTCAAAGTGCAAATTTTTAGAAGATAGCCACACCAGATCCCCGACCACAAACAAGGGGTTAGCAGAACGTCTTCTATCTGCCTGAGTCTTTTGTATGCTCTGGGACGCCTCTAGGTTCTTCTGAACCTGGGCCCAGACTGTGCACAGTTCCTGATGAACGACATCTACCTCAGGATTGTTGGAACTACCAGGTGAAACGGAGGAGAACCGTGGGTTAAACCCAAAATTACAGAAAAAGGGGGAGACCCCTGACGAGTTACTGACCGGGTTATTAAGGGAAAATTTGGCGAGGGGAATGAATGAGACCCAATCATGTTGACAGTCAGAGATAAAACACCTTAAAGGAACAGTGTCATCACAAATTTATTTTTCATATGTTAAAGATGTTAGTGCTTTATTAAAAACGTTTATATTTATTTGTGTGTTTGTGTTTTACTTTTTCTTATTTTTACACTTTTTCTTCCCTATGGCGGCTGCCATTTTTTGTTCCATTTCTGTATGTGTCGATTAACGACACATACAGACATGGAATACGGCAGCCACAGTCCCATAGGGACTGCGAACGGCTCCCGTCCCATCCACTTCTGTGAACGCCGTCTGTGTGGGAACTGCGCATGCGCCGCTCCCACACAGTCCAATTTGAAATTGGCGCCGTCGGCGCCATTTTCCTGTGGACCGGAAGTCGCGGCCGGACAGTAAGATTACTACTTCCGGTCGCGGCTTCCGGACTTGTCCACATGGACCAGCGGCAGCAGACGGAGCAGACGGGCCGGAGGGAGCCGCGGCGGCAGGAGCAGGTAAGAGATTTCAATGTATGTTCGTGTTTGTGTACGTTTACTATTGTATGTTAACCTTCTACACTGTGTGTTAGCTCAAAAAATGGCGACACACAGTGTAGGAGGTTAGACCGTTCAAACCCCTCGTTTATCCCGGCACTAGCCAGGATAAAGGAGGGGGGATGCTGAGAGCTCACTAGAGCGAGGGCTTTTTACCCAATTTTGCAATGCTGCAATTTTGGGAATAGCTCCATCTAGTGACCAGCAATGGGAAATATTATAAATTAGAATCTAATTTATAATATTTCCTGACTCGTGAAAAAAATAAAAAAAATTTTAACAATGTTTAATCACCTACACACTAAATGTTTAATTAAAAAAAAACAAACATGTTTTTCTGGCAACACATTCCCTTTAAATATTGTTCTAGAGACTGATTAGTCTCAGGCCATTCGTTTCAGGATGGAAAGCCGAGGAGAAGGACAGATCAATCTCCAACTTTTTACAGAAGGCTCTCCAAAACAATGAAACAAATTGTACCCCTCTGTCAGAAACAATATTGACAGGAACCCCAAGGAGACGCAGGATGTGTTTGACAAACAAGGTAGCGAACGTCTTAGCATTGGGTAGTTTCTTGAGGGGCACAAAGTGGCACATCTTACTGAAGCAGTCTATTACAACCCACACCACCGACTTGCCTTGAGATGGAGGCAAATCGGTGATAAAATCCATGGAGATATGGGTCCAAGGTCTCTGGGGAATGGGCAAATAACATAGTAAGCCCGCTGGTCGGGACCTGGGAGTCTTGGACCTATCACAAAACTCACAAGCAGCGACGTAGGCCTTAACGTCTTTAAGCAACCCAGGCCACCAGTAGTTTCTGGCAATGAGGTGCTTGGTACCCAGGATGCCTGGATGGCCAGATAGTGCAGAGTCATGATTTTCCCTAAGTACCCTTAGCCGGAATTGCAGGGGAACAAACAGCTTGTTCTCACGAAGGTTCCCGGGAGCTGAACCTTGATCAGCCGCAATTTCGGAGACTAAATCAGAATCAATAGAGGAAATGATTATACCTGGAGGCAAAATACAAGCAGGATCTTCCTCCGAAGGAGGGCTGGCCATGAAGCTACGCAACAGTGCCTCAGCCTTAATATTTTTAGACCCAGCCCTATAGGTGACCAAAAAGTTGAATCTGGTAAAAAATAACGCCCATCGAGCTTGTCTCGGGTTTAGCCTCCGGGCAGATTCTAAGAAAACCAGATTCTTGTGGTCGGTAAGGACCGTTACCTGGTGCCTAGCCCCCTCCAGGAAGTGGCGCCACTCTTCAAATGCCCACTTAATGGCTAAGAGTTCGCAGTTGCCAATATCATAGTTACTCTCAGTGGGCGAAAACTTCTTGGAGAAGTAGGCACAGGGACGGAGATGGGTGAGGGACCTGGTACCCTGGGACAAGACAGCACCCACTCCCACCTCAGAGGCGTCAACCTCCATGATGAATGGCTCCATTTGGTTGGGCTGAACCAGCACTGGGGCCGAGATAAAGCACTTCTTAAGGACCTCAAAAGCCTGGACAGCCTCAGGAGGCCAGTGGAGGAGATCAGCACCTTTACGAGTGAGATCCGTAAGAGGCTTAGCGATGACCGAGAAGTTAGCAATAAATCTCCTGTAATAATTAGCGAATCCCAGTTAGCACTGTAACGCCTTCAGGGAGGCAGGTTGGACCCATTCCGCCACAGCCTGGACCTTGGCAGGGTCAATGCGGAATTCATGAGGAGTGAGGATTTGACCCAAAAATGGTATCTCTTGCAACCCAAACACACATTTTTCGGTAGTAGTTTGTTTTCCCGAAGGGCCTGGAGCACCTTCCTGACATGCTCAATGTGGGAGGACCAGTCCTTGGAAAACACAAGTATGTCATCAAGGTACACTACAAGAAATACCCCCAGGTAGTCTCTTAAAATCTCATTTATGAAATTCTGGAAGACCGCGGGAGCATTACACAACCCAAAGGGCATGACGAGATATTCGAAATGACCTTCGGGCGTGTTAAACACAGTCTTCCACTCATCCCCCTCTTTGATGCGGATAAGGTTATAAGCCCCCCGTAGATCAAACTTAGAGAACCATTGGGCCCCCTGAACCTGATTGAAGAGATCAGGAATCAAAGGAAGGGGGTACTGGTTCCTTACAGTGACCTTATTCAAGTTCCGGTAGTCGATGCACGGCCTAAGACCACCATCCTTCTTCCCTAGGAAGAAGAAGCCAGCACCTACCGGAGAAGTAGAGGGGCGAATGTAACCCTTGGCCAGGCATTCCTGGATATACTCTCTCATGGCTTCACGTTCGGGACAAGAGAGATTAAATATCCTACCCTTAGGGAGCTTAGCTCCTGGTACCAAATCGATTGCGCAATCGTATTCTCTATGAGGAGGTAACACTTCGGAGGCCTCTTTAGAGAAAACATCAGCGAAGTCCTGAACAAACTCAGGTAGGGTGTTCACCTCCTTAGGGAGAGAAATAGAATTAACAGAAAAACATGACGTCATGCATTCATTACCCCATTTGGTAAGATCCCCAGTATTCCAGTTAAACGTGGGATTATGCAACTGCAACCAGGGAAGGCCTAAAACCAAATCGGACGATAATCCCTGCATCACCAGTACAGAGCACTGCTCCAAATGCATGGAGCCAACAAGGAGTTCAAAAACAGGGGTATGCTGAGTAAAATAACCATTAGCAAGAGGAGTGGAGTCGATACCCACTACCGGGACAGGTTTAGGCAAATCAATCAATGGCATAGCTAGAGACATAGCAAATTCCACAGACATAATATTAGCAGAAGACCCTGAATCCACGAAAGCACTGCCGGTAGCAGACCTACCGCCAAAAGAGACCTGAAGGGGAAGCAAGATTTTATTAGGTTTCATCTTTACGGGAAATACCTGTGCGCCCAAGTGACCTCCCCGATGATCACTTAGGCGCAGAAGTTTTCCGGCTGCTTATTCTTACGCCTAAGACAGTTGTTCACTTGATGCTTGACATCCCCACAGTAGAAGCAGAGATCATTCTTCCTGCGGAACTCTCTACGTTGTTGGGGGGACACGGAGGCCCCGAGTTGCATAGGTACATCCGAGTCTTCCGTGGAAGAACGAAGTAACGGAACCTCGGGAGGCATCATGGGGGAGTCAGAGGAGAAGGCACAAAAACTTTCAAAACAGATAAAAACAAGGGGACATTTATACAAAAACACCGAAAAAGGCCATACTTACAAATGGACACAGCCAGGTCAGAAACGCTGATGAAGGCGAGTGAGCAGGTGCTTTAAATAATAATAGCCACTCCCACTAGTCTTGAGGGGAGTGGTATGTGGTGCATGGGATGTGTAGTAAGAAATAATAAATGAATAGTGTATGTGCAAGTGTAATAATGTAAGTGAAATATAGGGGACAGTAATGAGTAAAGTGCCTAAAAAATAAATGAATAATGGGATGCAAGTGTGTGAAACATGGAGGGATAGTGTGTAAGTCATGAGGCGCAACGTGTGTAGCCAGGTAGAAGCCTATTTGTGACGCCTTTATAATTCATAGAGCGGGCTACCCTGCTTGCTAGGCCAAACAACAACACACCATGCTCTCCCAGCATCAAAGACCCGGCTGTGTCCAAAAGAAGCGAATATAAGTAATAATGAAAAATACCTGGGGTATTAGTGATCATTTTGGCCAAAAGGAAGTGTACAGAGGGGGACCCAATGCATGCCTAGGAGCCCACTGTGCACACCAATCAAAGATATTTAGGGTGAAATATCACCAAATATATATATAAAATTGTATGACCAAACATCATACCTGATTAGTTAGATGGATCAAAATATATAAATTTATAAAAAATGTGTAAAAATATATGTAAATTATAATGTGACATAAATGGTTTAAATACATACATGAAAGACAAGTAAATGTATGAAAGAATGCACATTTAAAGTAAATGTATATAAAGACAAGATGATCCTATATATTACAAATTATAAACGTGCATAAATACTAATGTGTGTGTATGGCCATATGCATACACACATAGCCAAAAATAAAATAATAATAAATACATATGTATAAACAGACCAGAAAGGTCACAAAGAATGTGAAAGTGTGAAAAATATATATATATAATATATAATAATAAGAGTGCAATTAAAGCACAAAAGTGTAGCTTAAAAGCAACAAAAATAATAAAGATAATAAAGAAAGGGTGAAAAGACATATGAATAGAAAAAAGCATATGATGATCAAAAGCGTGTTACCATGTTGCCATGTACGGACAATGACAATGACAGTTACAATAGATTACATTACGTGTGTAGTGTAATGTATTATAGCAGCGATCAGCGCTGCAAGTCTAAATGTCCCCTAGTGGGACAAGTTAAAAAAAAGGTCATAAAAATGATTTAAAAAAGTGTAAAAATAAAAGTTATAAGTTACATAAACAAAACATGCTTTTTTACTATAATAAGTCTTTTATTATAGGAAAAAAATTAACACGTTAAAAGTACACATATTTGGTATCACCGCGTTCGTAACGACCCCAACTATAAAACTATAATATTATTTTTCCCGCACGGTGAACACTGCAAAAAAAATAAATAAAAAAACAATGTCAGAATCACTATTTTTTGGTCACTACCCCTCCCAAAATATAGAATAAAAAGTGATCATGTACCCCAAAATAGTACCAATAAAAACCAACACCCGTCCCACAAAAAACAAGTCCTTACACCGCTTTTTTGCCTGAAAAATAAAAAAAGTCCTGGTTCCCAGAATATGGTGACACAAAATATATATTTTTTAATAAATAAGTGATTTTATTGCGCAAACGCTGCAAAACATAAAAAAGAACTATATACACTACCGTTCAAAAGTTTAGGGTCACTTAGAAATTTCTTTATTTTTGAAAGAAAGGCAGAGTTTTTTTCAATGAAGATAACATTAAATTAATCAGAAATACACTCTATACATTGTTAATGTGCTAAATGACTATTCTAGCTGCAAACGTCTGGTTTTTAATGCAATATCTACATAGGTGTATAGAAAATGACAATACACTGCAATACATCAAGTCCCCTAGGGGGACAAATAAAATAAGTAAAAAGTAAATAGTTATTATTAGTGAAAACATTTTTATAAATATTTAAAGTCCAAAAAAAAAACTTTTCCCATTTTTTTTCTCTAAAGTAATGTAAAAAAATACACAAAGGTGATATCGCTGTGTCTGTAGAAGTCCGAACTATTACAATATACCATTATTTAACTTGCACAGTGAACGCCGTGAAAAACAAAGAATTTAAAATTGAAAAATCTCAGTTTTTTGGTCACCTTGGCTCTACCAAAAAATGTAATAAAAAGTGCTCAAAAAGTTGTATGTACCAAAAAATGCCCACACACCTCTCAATCGACCAAAAAATTCAAAAAAGTGATGCCTTTTAACAAATTGTTTTTACTTTGTAAAAGTAGTAAAATATATATATAAAAAAACTATATCAATTTGGTATCACCGTAATAGTACTGAGTCGCAGAAAAAATTTAAGTTGCCGTTTTTACTGCACGGTGAAAGCAATAAAAACAAAACCCCCAAAAAAATGGAATCTCAGTTTTTTCCAATTTCAGCCTGCAAAGAATTATATTTTCAGTTTCCCAGTACATGAAATGGTACTTTAAATTATGTCAATAGAAACCACAACTCCTCCTGCAAGAAATAAGCCCCACACCATTCTATTGATGGAAAAATAAAAAAGTTATGGCTCTTGGAAAGCGGGGAGGGAAAAACTAAAAAGAAAAAGCAAAAAATGGATCAGGGTATTGCCGTACTCTGAAGAAATTGCTTTACAAATGTTGGGGTGCTTTTTCCTCCTTTATCCTTGCAAAATGCAACATTTTAGTGGAAAAAATTTTGATATTAATTTTCACGGCCTAATTCTAATAAATTCTGCAAAAGACTTGTGGGGTCTAAATGCTCACCATACCCCTAGATAGATTCCTTAAGTGGTGTCGTTTCCAAAATGGGATCACTTTTTTGTGGTTTCCACTGTTTTGGCCTTTCAGGGGCTTTGCAAATGCAACATGGCACCCAAAAACCATTGTGGGTCCAAACAGCAGTTTATTACCACATATGGCGTATTTCCGTGCAGTTTATTAGCACATGTGGGGTATTGCTGTAATCGGGAGAAGATGCTTTACAAACGTTGGGGAGTTTTTTCTCCTTTATTCCTTGTAAAAATTAGAAATGTCTATGTTTTTTCAGAAAAAAAGTAGATTTTCATCTTCACATACTAATTCAAATAAATTTAGCAAAAAAACTGTGGGTTCAAAATGCAAACTATACCCCTAGATAAATTCCTTGAGGGGTGTAGTTTCCAAAACGTTACTGTTTTGGCACAGCAAGACCTCTTCAAACCTAACCTGGTGCCTAAAATATATTCTAATAAAAAGGAGGCCCCAAAATCCTCTAGGTGCTCCTTTGCTTCTGAAGCCTGTGTTTCAGTCCACTAGCACACTAGAACCACATGTGGGATATTTCTAAAAACTGTAGAATCTGGGCAATAAATATTGAGTTGCATTTCTTGGGTAAAACCTTATGTGGTACAGATTTTTTTTTATTACAAATGAGTTAGCCTGCAGGCCTCAGTTGAGCTTGCTCTGTTTTGGCCTTGCTGAATTAAGTGCATTGTGATATAAGTGGAGTTATAAAACCGGAGTTAAAAAGGGGAGTTAAAGTCCCTCTGAGTAATCTTCTTCTCTTTTACTCTTTCAATTGTTCACTGTTTTTTTGTAACTGGGATAATGGACAGCAAGGTTGGAGGTTTTCTGCAGTGCACAGTTTGCAATATGTATGCATGACTGGAGCCAAAGTTCCAGGGTGAATACCCCTGTGGCAGATGTGAGCATGTTGTTCACCTGGAAGCTCGCATTAGAGACCTGGAGGAGCAAAATGCAACACTGAGGGCGATAGACAATCTTGAGCAGCTCACTGAACAAGCAGTTAGTGGGGTAGAACTGGAGGGTGAAGACATGGGTCAGCAGGATCAGGCAAGTAGCTGGGTTAATGTAGTTAGGGGCAGTAGAAAGGGGTCCAAGAAAAGGAAGGCCAATTCTGTTTCTGATATTCCAAGCAAAATTGCCAAGTTGGGTGATGATGCAAGGGTGTTGGTCTCAGAAATGGAAGCCCTAGTGGATACTGATCTCCCAAACAGCCAGGAGAACAGCCCAGCTAGTAGTCGGCAGGAGGGTAATGCAGGTAAAGCAAGACAATTGGTAGTTGTAGGGGATTCTATAATCAGGAAGACGGATAGAATAATTTGTCGCCAAGACCGCCTCAACCGAATGGTTTGCTGTGTCCCTGGTGCCAGTGTTCGGCATGTGGTGGAAAGGGTGGATAAATTACTGGGAGAGACAGGTGATGATCCAGCTGTTGTGGTCCATGTGGGAACCAATGACAGAATAAATGGTAGGTGGAGATAATTCTAATGAACTGGGCTGCAAGCTGAAGGGAAGGACCTCTAAGATAGTATTCTCTGGAATACTGCCTGTGCCATGCGCATCACAGGAAAGACAGTGGGAGCTCAGGGAGGTAAATGCATGGCTTAAGTCGTGGTGTAGAAAAATTGAAAGGCCAGTTAAAGTGTGTGTTCACAAATGCCAGAAGTCTAGCAAGCAAAATGGGGGAGCTGGAGGCCTTGGTACTGGAGGAACATATAGATATAGTTGGTGTTGCTGAAACATGGCTGGACTCTTCACATGACTGGGCTGTAAACCTACAGGGTCTTACACTGTTTCGGAAAGACAGGGCGAATAGGAAAGGCGGTGGTGTATGTCTGTATGTGAGAAGCGATATGAAGGCGAGTGTGAAAGAGATATTAGAGGGTGAAGATTGCGAGGAGATTCAAACCTTGTGGGTGGAATTACAAAGGGAGGTAAACAGTGAAAAAATTACTTTTGTTGTAATCTATAGACCCCCCAATATAACCGAGGATATGCAAGCTCAGCTATATAAACAGATGGAGCGGGCTGCACAGGCTGGTACTGTAGTGATAATGGGAGATTTTAATTACCGGGATATTAATTGGTGTCATGGTTCGGCTTCAACTGCAAAAGGGTAGAAATTTCCTCAACCTGTTGCAGGAAAATTTTATGGGCCAGTTTGTGGTAGACCCGACTAGAGGTGAAGCTCTGTTGGATCTGGTCATTTCTAATAATGCAGAGCTTGTTGGGAATGTCAATGTTCGTGAAAACCTCGGTAACAGTGATCACAATATAGTTACATTTTACCTATACTGTAAAAAACAAACACTGGCTGGGAGGGCAAAAACACTTCGTTTTAAGAAAGCCAATTTCCCCAGGATGAGGGCTGCAATTCAGGATATAGACTGGGAAGAACTAA
This sequence comes from Rhinoderma darwinii, assembly GCF_050947455.1. Taxonomy (NCBI): domain Eukaryota; kingdom Metazoa; phylum Chordata; class Amphibia; order Anura; family Rhinodermatidae; genus Rhinoderma; species Rhinoderma darwinii. The sequence continues at coordinate 185,012 of NW_027461663.1, forward strand.
TGTCAAATAATGGTACAAATGAAAAATGGGAGATTTTCAAATCTACTTTGGGTAATTATGGTGCAAAATTTATTCCTATAGGTAACAAGTATAAACGACTAAAATTAAGCCCCACATGGCTTACACCTTCTGTAAAAAGGGCAATAGATGACAAAAAAAGGGCATTTGAAAAACACAAATCTGAGGGTACAGCTGCAGCCTTTTTAAATTATAAAGAGCTTAATAAAATCTGTAAAAAGGTAATAAAATCAGCAAAAATACAAAACGAAAGGCGGGTGGCCAAGGATAGTAAAACAAATCCCAAAAAATTCTTCAAGTATGTAAATGCAAGAAAGCCAAGGTCTGAACATGTAGGACCCCTAGATAGTGGTAATGGGGAGTTGGTAACAGGGGATCAAGAAAAGGCAAAGTTACTAAATGAGTTCTTTAGCTCTGTATATACAACAGAAGAAAGAGCAGCTGATGTAGCTGGTGCCAGTGCTGTTAATATATCAGAAGATATACTGAATTGGCTGAATGTAGATATGGTCCAAGCTAAATTAAATAAAATAAATGTACACAAGGCCCTGGGACCAGATGGGTTACACCCTAGAGTTCTTAAAGAGCTTAGTTCAGTTATTTCTGTCCCCCTCTTCATAATATTTAGAGATTCTCAAATGTGGTGCCTATTTTCAAAAAGGGCTCTAGGTCTTCCCCAGGTACTTATAGACACGTAAGCTTAACATCCTGTAAAGCATCTGCCAGACACAGCTTCTGTGTCGACGCCCGTGGTTAATCAGTCTGCATCTGCTCCTAGGTCTGATAGAGTGACTCGATCTGCTAGCACTCAGGCTGGTAAGCTGAGGAGTGGGAGAACCTATCACAGCCTGGCCAGATGGTTCTAGCTCCCGCCCTCGGTCTATTTATACCTTCATTTCCTGCTGTCGTTTGCCTGTGATTCTTTCCTGTTTCTTGGCTCTGCTGCTCCTGCTATTACTATTGACCTTGCTTCGTTTTGACCCTGGCTTTACCTACTACGCTCCTGCTCTGTGTTTGATACCTCGTACACTCCTGGTTTGACTCGGCTCGTTCACTACTCCTGTTGCTCACGGTGTTGCATGGGCAACTGCCCCATTTCCCTTAGCTTCTGTGTACCCTTGTCTGTTTGTCTGTCGTGCACATATTGAGCGTAGGGACCGTCGCCCAGTTGTACGCCGTCGCCTAGGACGGGCCGTGCAAGTAGGCAGGGACTGAGTGGCGGGTAGATTAGGGCTCACCTGTCTGTCTCCCTACCCCGACATTACACATCCATTGTGGGAAAAATGTTTGAGGGGCTATTGAGGGACTATATACAGGATTATGTGACAAAAAATAGTATTATAAGTGACAGCCAGCACGGTTTTACTAAGGACAGAAATTGTCAAACCAACCTGATTTGTTTTTATGAAGAGGTGAGCAGAAGCTTAGACAGAGGGGCCGCTGTGGATATAGTGTTTTTGGACTTTGCAAAGGTATTTGACACTGTTCCTCATAGATGTCTGTGACGTGGGGTTCGTGGACCCACTGGGCCGTACCCTCTTGGCGGTAAGGCAGCTGGCCAACAGGACGCAGGTCAAAGTCTATAGTTCGTATAGGGTACCTGTGGCAGCTCAGATAGTAGCGAGGCAGACTAGGCAGGAACTTGGCAGCAGTTGGACGACAGGTGTGGAGAGGCAGGTCAGGCGTAGAATACAGCACAGCATGGCTGCAGCAAGCACAACACTAGATTCAGGATACAGGAACAGAAACAGGAAAACATTGCGAGCAGGAAACACTAGGGGGCCATTTGCAAGACAGACTAGGGATACAACAACAAAGTTCAGGCATAGAACTAGGGGGCTGGACCTCTCTTATGGTCCAGAGTACTCCCAGGTCAGAGGTCAGGAACGAGGTCCAGTGTGCGCGCTGCCCCTTTAAGAGCGGGCACTCGCACCCTACGGGATCCGGCATTGGTGAGTAGACGCGAGCTCTGGCTTCTCCTGAGGAGGAGGCTGGGACCAGCGCTCGCCGACTCGTGGCTGCGGCTGTCAGGGGAGGAACGGAGCTGACAGCACGCACCCACGGACATGACAATGTCTAATGGGTAAATTAAGGACTATAGGTTTAGAAAGTATAGTTTGTAATTGGATTGAGAATTGGCTCAAGGACCGTGTAGCGTCCATGGCCGCGGGCCGTCGGGTCTACTTACCTCCTGACGCCCGCAGCCATGGATCTGTGAGCGCTGGTCCCCATCTCTTTCCTAGGAGACGCCAGCGCTCACTTCCGCTCAGGTCTGCTGTGTCCCGTAGGGTGCACGCGCACGCTCGTGCCCGCTCTTAAAGGGCCAGCGTGCACATGAAAGAAATCCTCATCATCAACACACATGATTTCCTGGAATATAAGAAGGCCCCAGCCCGTCTGATCCTTGCCTGAGCATTTATTAGTTTATCCCAAGTCTGTCTTGCAAATGGTCCCTTAGTGTTTTCCGTTCCAGTTGTTACCCGTGTCCTGTTACCTGTTCCTGTATCCCGTGCTGTGTTCTTGTTCCTGTGCCTACTAGTTGGAGTTGTGTCTACTGCACCTGCTGTTGTTTACCATGTCCTGTGTCATCCGCCACGTCCTGTGTCATCTGCCACGTCCAGAGGGATTCGCCACGTCTGGCGCAACCTGCGGCACCTGCTGTCATCTGCCACGTCCAGAGGGATTCGCCACGTCTGGCGCAACTTGCGGCACCTGTTGTCATCCACGTCTGGCGTTACATGCTGTACCCACCTCCATCCGTGCCAGAGCTGCGGCCACTGTCTTGACTATCCAGGTATCCTTGTGCGGGACTTTGTATTGCTGGGGTTCCCTGTTGTTTGGCCAGCTGCCTCCCTGCTACGGCGGTGCGACCTAGTGGGTCCACATACCCACAAACCGTGACAGACCGTATCCAGAGAGTTGTGGTCAATGATTCCTACTCTGAATGGTCCCCGGTTATAAGTGGTGTACCCCAGGGTTCCGTGCTGGGACCACTATTATTCAAATTATTTATTAATGATATAGAGGATGGGATTAATAGCACTATTTCTATTTTTGCAGATGACACCAAGCTATGTAGTAATGTTCAGTCTATGGAAGATGTTCATGAATTTCAAGCGGATTTAAACAAACTAAGGGCCTGTTCACATCACCGTTCATTTCCGTTTCGGGGTTCCGTCGGAGGTTTCCGTCGGGTGAACCCTGCAACGTGAAGTGAAAGTGAAAGCACAGCTTCCGTTTCAGTCACCATTGATCTCAATGGTGACGGAAACATCGCTAATGGTTTCCGTTCGTCACCATTCCGGCAGGTTTCCGGTTTTCCGACGGAATCAATAGCGTAGTCGACTCAGCTATTGATGCCTAGGGGGAGCTACATTGGGGGAGTCCCTTGTTGAGAAGGATCTGGGTGTACTTGTAGATCATAAACCAAATAACAGCATGCAATGTCAATCATCTGCTTCAAAGGCCAGCAAGATATTGTCGTGTATTAAAAGAGGCATGGACTTGCGGGACAGGGATATAATATTACCACTTTACAAAGCATTAGTGAGGCCTCATCTACACCGCGTTCCAAATTATTATGCAAATGTTATTTTCCGCTGATTTTCCTAAATAGTCGATGCAAATTACAGTCGGTATAATCTTGAAGCCATCAACCGTTGGAGTATAATGCGAATTTTATTGAACAAATCTCCTAATGATAAACAGATTTTTTTTTAGAAGTAAAAAACTCAAAATGCACTGTTTCAAATTATAATGCACAACAGAGATCAAAACATTTTAAAGGTTGTAAAGAGAACTAAAATGGTAATTTGTTGAATTTGCAGCATCAGGTCATATTTACAGAAATCAAAAGCTCTTTCAGTCAAAAAAAAACTTAACAATACTTGCATCCATTGAATTTGTGAGTATTTGGACAGTTTCTGCTTGAATATCTTTGCAGGATGTCAGAATAACCTCCCAGATATTTTGCTTGAGGATGCTTCAAAGGTTCTCAATAGGGTTGAGATCAGGGGAACATGGGTTTCTCTCCTTTTATGCCCGTAGCAGCCAATGACACAGAGGTATCTTTGCAGCATGAGATGGTGCATTGTCATGCATGAAGATAATTTTGCTACGGAAGGCACGGTTCTTTTTGTACCACGGAAGAAAGTGGTCAGTCATAAACTCTACATACTTTGCAGAGGTCATTTTCACACCGTCAGGGACCCTAAAGGGGCCTACCAGCTCTCTCGCCATGATTCCAGCCCAAAGCATGACTCCGCCACCTCCTTTCTGACGTCGCAGCCTTGTTGGGACATGGTGGCCATTCACCAACCATCCACTACTCCATCCATCTGGACCATCCAGGGTTGCACGGCACTCATCAGTAAACAACACGGTTTGAAAATTAGTCTTCATGTATTTCTGAGCCCGCTGCAACCGTTTCTGCTTGTGAGCATTGTTTAGGGGTGGCCGAATAATAGCTTTATGCACACTTGCAAACCTCTGGAGGATCCTACACCTTGAGGTTCGCGGGACTCCAGAGGCAGCAGCGGCTTCAAATACCTGTTTGCTGCTTTGCAATGGCATTTTAGCAGCTGCTCTCCTAATCCTATCAATTTGTCTGGCAGAAACCTTCCTCATTATGCCTTTATCTGAACAAACCCGTCTGTGCTCTGAATCAGCCACAGATCTTTTCACAGTACGATGATCACACTTAAGTTTTCTTGAAATATCCAATGTTTTCATACCTTGTCCAAGGTATTGCACTATTTCACGCTTTTCGACAGCAGAGAGATACTTTTTCTTTCCCATATTGCTTGAAACCTGTGGCCTACTTAATAATGTGGAACGTCCTTCTTAAGTAGTTTTCCTTTGATTGGGCACACCTGGCAAACTAATTATCACAGGTGTCTGAGATTGATTGCAATGATCCAAAGAGCCCTAAGACACAATACCATCCATGAGTTTAATTGAAAAACAAATAATTAAATGTTTATGACACTTAAATCTAATGTGCATAATAATTTGGAACACGGTGTAGAATATGCAGTTTAGTTCTGGGCTCCAGTTCATAGAAAGGATGCCCTGGAGTTAGAAAAAAATACAAAGAAGAGCAGTAAAGCTAATAAGGGGCATGGAGAATCTAAGTTATGAGGAAAGATTAAAAGAATTAAACCTATTTAGCCTTGAAAAGAGACGACTAAGGGGGGGGGGGGGACATGATTTATTTCTATAAATATATTACTGCCACATACAAAATACAAAAACAAGGGGGCACTCTCTGGAGAGATAAAGGTTCAAAATGCAGAGGCGAGAAGCCTTCTTTACTGTGAGAACTGTGAATATATGGAATAGTCTACTGCAGGAGCTGGTCACAGCAGGGACAGTAGATGGCTTTAAAAAAGGCTTGGATAATTTTCTAGAACTAAAAAATATTAGCTCCTATGTGTAGAAATTTTTCCCTTCCCTTTACCCATCCCTTGGTTGAACTTGATGGACATGTGTCTTTTTTCAACCGTTACAAACTATGTAACTATGTATTATGCACATATGGGGGCATTATACTGTATGGAGGGGGGGGGGCTGATATGGTGGCATTTATTGGGGGCATTATACTGTGTTGGGCAGCTATGAGGGGCATTATACTGTATAGGGGGGCTGATATGTTGGCAGCTATGGGGGCATTACACTGTGCGGCGACAGGTATGGGGGCATTATACTGAATGTGGTGCTGATATGGTGGCAGCTATGAGGGGCATTACACTGTGAGGGGACAGCTATGGGAGCATTATACTGTAGGGGGGCTGATATGGTGGCAGCTATGGGGGGCATTACACTGTGGGGAGACAGCTATGAGGCACTATACTATGTGGGGTAGCTAAGGGGGGCATTATACTGTGTGGGGGGGCGGCTATGAGTGGCATTATACTGTATGGGGCTGCTATGGGGACATTAAACTGTGGGGCGACAGGTATGGCGGCATTATACTGTATAGGGTGCTGATATGGTGGCAGCTATGGGGGCATTACACTGTGGGGAGACAGCTATGGGGGCATTACACTGTGGAGCGACAGGTATCGAGGCATTATACTGTATGGGGGGCTGATATGGTGGCAGCTATGGGGGCATTAAACTGTGGGGAGACAGCTATGGGGGCATTATACTGTGTGGGGCAGCTAAGGGGGCATTACACTGTGTGGGGGCAGCTATGAGGGGCAATATACTGTATGGGGCTGCTATGGGGGCATTATACTATATAGGGGGAATTATACTGTGTTGGGCAGCTATGAGGAGCATTATACTGTATGGGGTCTGCTATGGGGGCTTTATATTGTGTGGGGCAGCTATTGGGGCATTAAACTGTGGGGGGCAGCTAAGGGGAGAATTATACTGTGTGGGGGCTGCTTAGGGGGCATTATACTGTATGGGTCTGCTATGGGGGCATTATACTGTATGGAGTCTGCTATGGGGGCATTATACTGTATGGGGACTATTATGGGGCATTTATGGGGGGCATTATACTGTGTTGGGCAGCTATGGGGGGCATTATACTGTGTGGGGCAGCTATGGGGGCATTATACTGTGTGGGGCAGCTATGGGGGCATTATACTGTATGGGGTCTGCTATGGGGCTTTATACTGTGTGGGGCAGCTATGGGGGCATCACACTGTGGGGGGCAGCTAAGGGGATAATTATACTGTGTGGGGGCTGCTTAGGGGGCATTATACTGTATGGGGTCTGATATGGGGGCATTATACTATATGGGGTCTGCTATGGGGGCATTATACGGTTTGGGGTCTGCTATGGGGCATTATACTGTATGGGGCTGCTATAGGGGCATTTATAGGGGCATTGTACTGTGTTGGGCAGCTATGGGGGCATTAAACTGTGTGGGGCAGCTATAGGGGGAATTATACTGTATGGGGGGCATTACACTGTGTGGGGGGGCAGCTATGGGAGCATTATACTGTATGGGGGCAGCTGCGGGGGGCATTTTACTGTGTGGGGGCGGCTATGGCGGGTATTATACTGTGTGGGCATCCATGGGGGCTGTTGGGCAAGGCTGCTGGGCATAGGTGCGGCAGGGTTCTTGTAGTGTTGGGGAAGGGTAGGGTGCCAAAGCTGAATTCTTGCCCCAGGGCCCACGAGCCTTTAGCTACGCCCCTGTCTGGGTCTCTCACCTATTGGGATCTAGTTACCTCCTCCGCTGATGGAGGAGTGGCCGCACTTTTGCACAGACCTCTACATCGAAGTCTATGGAAGTTACGCTAATAGCAAACAAGCAGCAAACTCTTGATAGCTAGGGTATATTCACACGTTTACAAAAAACAGCTGAACGGAACGCCGTTTTTCCCGTTGAAATCAATGAGCAGATGTTTGGAGGTGTTCAGCCCCCGCATTTTTAGCTGTTTTTCGGGGCGTTTACGGCCCGAACAACGGCCGAAAGTAGCCCGTGTGAACATACCCTAAAGCAGGGGTCTCAAACTCGGCCGGGTAAGTGGGCCGCATATAGAAAAAATGGGAAGTTGACGGGCCGCATTACTTTCAAATTTGATACAATACAAAATTATTGTTAATCAATTAGTTATTTGAACTACTATAACACTATATTACTAGAATAATAATACTACATTACTATAATAATAGCGCTAGGTTTAAAATTTGAGATATTTCTCCACGTGCTTATTTCAACAATCCAGCTTTCCAGTTTGTGTCGCCAAATGCAGTCCGGCGGCTCAGTTAGCACCCTTTTTAGATAGTGCCGCAGTGCCCTCTGTGGATGCTGCCGCAGTGCCCTCTGTGGATGCTGCCGCAGTGCTCTCTGTAGAGGCTGCCCCAGTGATGTCAGGGGCTTGCCCAGAGCTGGAGTCCCAGGCAGAGCGCTAGTAGGCTCTTCCTGGGACTCCAGCTGTGCTCCTGACATCACTGGGACTCCTGCTCTGGGGAAGCCCCTGACATCATTGTCGATGTATGGACAGAGGATGTCAGAGGCTTCCCCAGAGTCCCGGAGCAGAGCCGATAATAGCGCTCTGCCCGGGACTCCGCTCTGGGGAAGACCCTGACACACTGTTCACATATGGGCAGCGATGTCAGGGAATTCCACAGAGTCCCGGAGCAGAGCCTGTACTAGCGCTCTGCCCGGGACTCCGGCTCTGGGGAAGCCCCAGACATCGCTGTTCATATGTGGACAGCGGTCAGGGAATTCCACAGAGTCCAGGAGCAGAGCCGACACCAGCGCTCTGCTCCGGGCAAGACCCTAACACACTGTCCATATATGGGCAGCGATGTCAGGGAATTCCACAGAGTCCCGGAGCAGAGCGGCTCTTGGCCCCGCGGGCCGCAGATGACAGCCCCAGGGGCCGCATGTGACCCGCGGGCCGCGGGCTTGAGACCCCTGCCCTAAAGGGTCCCACAGTGCTGCCGAACCTATCAGGCTTTTATGGAATTTCCTGTGATTATGCCATACATTCCTAAAGTAGGAATACCCCTATAACCTCATTTTTCCGTTTTCAATATTTTTTCCTCCCCGCATTGCAAGAGCCATCCATTTTTTCATTTTCTGTCAATGGAACGGTGTGAAGGCTTATTTTTGGCAGGGGGAGTTGTAGTTTTTATTGGCACGATTTAAAGTAGCATGTAATGTACTGGGAAACAAAACTGAGATTCCTCCATTGTTTTTTTGGGTTCCGCTTTCACCGTGCGATAAAAGACAACTTAACTTTATTCTGAAGGTTAAAACTATTACGGCAATACCAAATTTACAGTGAAGGAAATAAGTATTTGATCCCTTGCTGATTTTGTAAGTTTGCCCACTGTCAAAGACATGAAAAGTCTATAATTTTTAGGCTAGGTTAATTTTACCAGTGAGAGATAGTTTATATTAAATAGAACAACTGAAAATCACATTGTCAAAATTATATGTATTTATTAGCATTGTGCACAGAGAAATTAGTATTTGGACCCTTTGGCAAACAAGACTTAATACTTGGTGGCAAAACCCTTGTTGGCAAGCACAGCAGTCAGACGTTTTTTGTAGTTGATGATGAGGTTTGCACACATGTTAGGCCACTCCATGACCTTAATGTGCTTCTTTTTGAGCCACTCCTTTGTTGCCTTGGCTGTATGTTTTGGGTCATTGTCGTGCTGGAAGACCCAGCCACGAGCCATTTTTAATGTCCTGGTGGAGGGAAGGAGGTTGTCACTCAGGATTTGACGGTACATGGCTCCATCCATTCTCCCATTGATGCGGTGAAGTAGTCCTGTGCCCTTAGCAGAGAAACACCCTCAAAACATAATGTTTCCACCTCCATGCTTGACAGTGGGGATGGTGTTCTTTGGGTCATAGGCAGCATTTCTCTTCAAACACAGCGAGTTGAGTTAATGCCAAAGAGCTAAATTTTAGTCTCATCTGACCACAGCACCTTCTCCCAATCACTCTCAGAATCATCCAGATGTTCATTTGCAAACTTCAGACGGGCCTGTACATGTGCCTTCTTGAGCAGGGGGACCTTGCGGGCACTGCAGGATTTTAATCCATTATGGCGTAATGTGTTACCAATGGTTTTCTTGGTGACTGTGGTCCCAGCTGCCTTGAGATCATTAACAAGTTCCTCCCGTGTAATTTTCGGCTGAGCTCTCACCTTCCTCAGGATCAAGGATACCCCACGAGGTGAGATTTTGCATGGAGCCCCAGATCGATGTCGATTGACAGTCATTTTGTATGTCTTCCTTTTTCTTACTATTGCAGCAACAGTTGTCTCCTCACCCAGCGTCTTACTTATGGTTTTGTAGCCCATTCCAGCCTTGTGTAGGTCTATGATCTTGTCCCTGACATCCTTAGAAAGCTCTTTGGTCTTGCCCATGTTGTAGAGGTTAGAGTCAGACTGATTAATTGAGTCTGTGGACAGGAGTCTTTTATACAGGTGACCATGTAAGACAGCTGTCTTTAATGCAGGCACCAAGTTGATTTGGAGCGTGTAACTGGTCTGGAGGAGGCTGAACTCTTAATGGTTGGTAGGGGATCAAATACTTATTTCTCTGTGCACAATGCAAATAAATATATATAATTTTGACAATGTGATTTTCTGTTTTTTTTTTATATAATCTATCTCTCACTGGTAAAATTAACCTAGCCTAAAAAATCTAGACTGTTCATGTCTTTGACAGTGGGCAAACTTACAAAATCAGCAAGGGATCAAATACTTATTTCCTTCACTGTATATTGGTTTTTATATGTTTTACTAGTTTTACTAAGAAAAAAAAACTATTTGTTTTTATTGGTACCAGTATTTGGTACTTAAGGTTTTTTGATCACTTTTTATGACATTTTTTTTTTAAAGCTAAGGTAACAAAAAACAGCAATTCTGGCATTTTTGGGGGCTTTTTACGGTGTTCTGTGCTTATAAAAATGATGTTATGTAATAGTTTGGACTTTTACGGATGTGGCAATACCAATTATGTTTTATTTTTTTACTTTTGATATTTTATTTATTGTACGTTAATAAAAACTTTATTTTACACGTTTTGTTAGTCCCTATAGGTGACTTAAACCAGCGATTTTAGATCAAGAGCACAATACACTGCAATTCTGAAGTATTGCAGTTCTATTTCGAATTGTACCTCCTATTAAGCTCTGCCACGTACAGTGTCATCATGGTGCGTCAAGAGGTTAATACTTCAGAACACTGTGGTTGACTTACACAATGTATGAGGCCTACAGTGGTAATATACACCTGTAGTAATGATGACAAATGTGCTGATGTCATAAATACATATGTTTATGACATAAAGACGATTCCATATTAAATTTTACTGCCACTATCCGTGCCATATTTGATGCGACTGAGGACCTTGAGCTTGACTTCTCCACCAATGCCTACCTTGATGCAGTTTGGAGGTTCTAGCAGGGAAGCCCCTTTACCCATGATCGCTTCTTCATCACAGTGATGCCATCTTCTTCATATGGGTTAGGGTGTGTTCACATCAGCGTTGGTTTCCGTTGATGGGTTTCGCTAGACCTTTCCATCGGAGGAACCCATCAACGGAAAGGCAAACGGAAATCATAGCTTCTGTTTGGTTTCAATGGTAATGCTTCCGTTGAAAATGGCTTCCATTTGTTTCCGTTCCATAAGGTTTCCCTTTTTTTGACAGAAACAATAACGTACCGCCAAAAAAACTGAAACCTTTTGAAACGGCTCCGTTTGCCTTTCCGTTGATGGGTTCCTCCGACGGAAAGGTCTAGCGAAACCCATCAACGGAAGGGTGACGCAGATGTGAACAAGTCCTTATTTACTTTAGACCACCCCTTTGCATATGCTGTTGGCGCATATAAATATAATAGAGGGGGGTTTTCAGCATGACATCCCCCTCTATTAGCCAATGCGGAGACAGCTGCTAGAAAAAAGGCATCTGGAGGACCGGTTTCATCTGTGCATTACATGGAAAGCCTATTAATTTCAATGGGTGCCAAGAAAGAAAGAAGAGATCCGCAGGCCAACCAGATCCGCTGAATTAAGTGTTTAACCCCTTAATGACCGCCGATTAGCCTTTACACGGCGGTCATTAATTGGTTTTATTCTACAGCGCCGCTATTCCACGGCACTGCTGTAGAATAAAGTAAACAGAGCAGGGAGCCGTGAAATCTCCTTGCTCTCAGCTGCCAGAGGCAGCTGAGGGCTGGGGGCGTCCCTGCTCTGCCGGGTGATATCGATATTAGTATCGATCTCACCCGTTTAACCCCTCCGATGCGGTGCACAATAGCGTGCACCGCATCTGAGTGGTTTTGGAGAGAGGGAGGGAGCTCCCTCTCATCCCACCGACACCCGGCGATAAAATCGCTGAGTGTCTGTGTCTTCTATGGCAGCCGGGGATCTAATAAAGGCCCCCAGGTCTGCCTGGAGCGAATGCCTGCTAGATCATGCCGCAGGCATGACCTAGCAGATGCCTGTCCGTTTTAAATGGACAGGCAGTAATACACTGCAATACAAAAGTATTGCAGTGTATTATAATAGCGATCGGAGGATAGTGAAGATCCCTAGTGGGACTAGTATAAAAGTAAAAAAAGTTTAATAAAGTTAATTAAAAAAAAAGTGAAAAAAATAAATAAATGAAAAACCCACTTTTTCCCCTTACAAAATGCTTTACTATATAAAAAAAACTACAATAAAGCAAAAAAGTTACACATATTTGGTATCGCCGCGTCCGTATCGACCCCGACTATAAAGCGGTTACATTATTTAACCCGCACTGTGAACGCCGTAAAAAATAAAATAAAAAACAATGGAAAAATTGCTGTTTTCTGTTAATCCTGACTTTTAATGTGATAAAAAGTGATCAAAAAGTCGCATCTACTCTCAAATGGTACCAATAAAAACTGCAAGTCGTCCCGCAAAAAACAAGACCTTATACAGCTATGCCGACGCAAAAATAAAAAAGTTATAGCTCTTCGAATGTGACAATGGAAAAATGTAAAAAATGGCTTGGACATTAGGGCCCAGAATGCAAGCAGGGGGAAGGGGTTAATGTTGTTCATTGTAATCTCATTCATTGTAAATCTGGCAAAATGCACAAATTCTGTTCATAGTATGCTAAGTTGTATGTTGGAACTTTCTAAGTCCAGAGGCAGGGCAATCCTCCAGCCATGGGTTCCCTAGAGGTTTCATCCACTGGGGGATTTTCCTCACCTGCGTGCTGGAGCGTGACTCTTCGTCAGTCGTAGGTTTGCCATTTTCGGTGTGGTAATATAATGTTAAATAAAGATTTGACCATCTAACACCAAAAAAAAGTGTTTTGCGTATTTCTTTTTTTGGGTTGATTCTTTTTGTTTTGGACTCTGGGTCTATCACATATCACAAGTTGTAAGGCCAGATATCTACTTCCCACAGAAGAAAATAACCTACCCCCGAGTTTTTGACACTGTTGGGTCTTATTGTTGCGCCACTAAACAAAATCCGACTGGCTCCTAAACGCTTCATTATTTTATCCATCCCTTCCATACAGTCCACAAATAATACTGCAATGTTGTAGTACCAGCAATATCAGTGCCATGTAACGGATCAAGCCATGTTATGCCTATATACCTAGAGTCATGTTTCAAGGCTCTATAAGGGGCAGTTCACACTGAGGTTTTTGTGAGGTGAAAAAATTTGCCTTTAAAATTCCTTCTGGATTTGTGAGGCAGATTTCAAAATGTTAGCGTTTTTTGACTCTTTCTTTTTATTGCATTTCTTTGCTACGTTCTTTGCCATGTTTTTTTAAAGCGTGTTTTAAAATGAATTAAATACAAAAACTGTGCCAAAAACTCTTCAAACGGGCCGTGCATTTTTTTCTGCCTCTTATTGATTTCAATGGAGTCAGAGGTGGAAACTGTTTCAAGAAAGAGCATACCACTATCCTTTCTGCGAGCAGTCAGAAGTCGCAGCCGAAAAAAACCACTTGTGCCTCTGATTGAAATCAATGGGAGGGGGTGATTTGGGGAGTTGGCGCTGATTCCGACTCCAAGTCAAAATTAGTGCTGAAAAACGCTGTGTGAACTGACCCCAAGTATGAATTCACATGCGGCAGATTTGAGAGGTGCAGTACCACAGTTACACATAATAATACAGTTACATGTCATAGAGTACGCTGAGAAGTGTAGTACCACAGTCACACATAATAATACAGTTACATGTCAGAGTACGCTGAGAGGTGTAGTACCACAGTCACACATAATAATACAGTGACATGTCAGAGAGTACGCTGAGAGGTGTAGTACCACAGTCACACATAATAATACAGTTACGTGTCATAGAGTACGCTGGGAGGTGTAGTACCACAGTCACACATAATAATACAGTTACATGTCATAGAGTACGCTGAGAGGTGTAGTACCACAGTCACACATAATAATACAGTTACATGTCATAGAGTACGCTGAGAGGTGTAGTACTACAGTCACACGTAATAATACAGTTACATGTAATAGAGTACTCTGAGAGGTATAGTACCACAGTCACACATAATAATACAGTTACATGTCATAGAGTAGGCTGAGAGGTGTAGTACTACAGTCACACATAATAATACAGTTACATGTCATAGAGTAGGCTGAGAGGTGTAGCACCACAGTCACACATAATAATACAGTTACATGTCATAGAGTAGGCTGAGAGGTGTAGTACCACAGTCACACATAATAATACAGTTACATGTCATAGAGTACGCTAAGAGGTGTAGTACCACAGTCACACATAATAATACAGTTACATGTCAGAGTTTGCTGAGAGGTGTAGTACCACAGTCACACATAATAATACAGTTACATGTCATAGAGTACGCTGAGAGGTGTAGTACCACAGTCACACATAATAATACAGTTACATGTCAGAGTTTGCTGAGAGGTGTAGTACCACAGTCACACATAATAATACAGTTACATGTCATAGAGTACGCTGAGAGGTGTAGTACCACAGTCACGCATAATAATACAGTTACGTGTCAAAGAGTAGGCTGAGGTGTAGTACCACAGTCACACATAATAATACAGTTACATGTCATAGAGTACGCTGAGAGGTGTAGTACCACAGTCACACGTAATAATACAGTTACATGTCATAGAGTACGCTGAGAGGTGCAGTACTACAGTCACACATAATAATACAGTTACATGTCATAGAGTACGCTGAGAGATGTAGTACCACAGTCACACATAATAATACAGTTACGTGTCATAGAGTACGCTGAGAGGTGTGGTACCACAGTCACACATAATAATACAGTTACATGTCATAGAGTACGCTGAGAGATGTAGTACCACAGTCACACATAATAATACAGTTACATGTCATAGAGTACGCTGAGAGGTGTAGTACCACAGTCACACATAATAATACAGTTACGTGTCATAGAGTAGGCTGAGAGGTGTAGTACCACAGTCACACGTAATAATACAGTTACGTGTCATAGAGTAGGCGGAGAGGTGTAGTACCACAGTCACACATAATAATATAGTTACATGTCATAGAGTACGCTGAGAGGTGTAGTACCACAGTCACGCATAATAATACAGTTACATGTCATAGAGTACGCTGAGAGGTGTAGTACCACATTCACACATAATAATACAGTTACATGTCATAGAGTACGCTGGGAGGTATAGTACCACAGTCACACATAATAATACAGTTACATGTCATAGAGTACGCTGAGAGGTGTAGTACCACAGTCACACATAATACAGTTACATGTCATAGAGTAGGCTGAGAGGTGTAGTACCACAGTCACGCATAATAATACAGTTACATGTCAGAGTACGCTGAGAGGTGTAGTACCACAGTCACACATAATAATACAGTTACATGTCATAGAGTACGCTGAGAGGTGTAGTACCACAGTCACACATAATAATACAGTTACATGTCATAGAGTAGGCTGAGAGGTATAGTACCATAGTCACACGTAATAATACAGTTACATGTCATAGAGTAGGCTGAGAGGTGTAGTACCATAGTCACACATAATAATACAGTTACATGTCATAGAGTAGGCTGGGAGGTATAGTACCACAGTCTCACATAATAATACAGTTACATGTCATAGAGTACGCTGAGAGGTGTAGTACCACAGTCACACATAATAATACAGTTACATGTCATAGAGTACGCTGAGAGGTGTAGTACCACAGTCACACATAATAATACAGTTACATGTCATAGAGTACGCTGAGAGGTGTAGTACCACAGTCACACAAAATAATACAGTTACATGTCATAGAGTACGCTGAGAGGTGTAGTACCGCAGTCACGCATAATAATACAGTTACGTGTCATAGAGTAGGCTGAGAGGTGTAGTACTACAGTCACACATAATAATACAGTTACATGTCATAGAGTACGCTGAGAGGTGTAGTACCACAGTCACACATAATAATACAGTTACATGTCATAGAGTAGGCTGAGAGGTGTAGTACCACAGTCACACATAATAATACAGTTACATGTCAGAGTACGCTGAGAGGTGTAGTACCACAGTCACATAATAGTACAGTTACATGTCATAGAGTACGCTGAGAGGTGTAGTACCACAGTCACACATAATAATACAGTTACGTGTCATAGAGTAGGCTGAGAGGTTTAGTACCACAGTCACACATAATAATACATTTACATGTCATAGAGTACGCTGAGTGGTGTAGTACCACAGTCACACATAATAATACAGTGACATGTCAGAGAGTACGCTGAGAGGTGTAGTACCACAGTCACACATAATAATACAGTTACGTGTCATAGAGTACGCTGGGAGGTGTAGTACCACAGTCACACATAATAATACAGTTACATGTCATAGAGTACGCTGAGAGGTGTAGTACCACAGTCACACATAATAATACAGTTACATGTCATAGAGTACGCTGAGAGGTGTAGTACTACAGTCACACGTAATAATACAGTTACATGTAATAGAGTACTCTGAGAGGTATAGTACCACAGTCACACATAATAATACAGTTACATGTCATAGAGTAGGCTGAGAGGTGTAGTACTACAGTCACACATAATAATACAGTTACATGTCATAGAGTAGGCTGAGAGGTGTAGCACCACAGTCACACATAATAATACAGTTACATGTCATAGAGTAGGCTGAGAGGTGTAGTACCACAGTCACACATAATAATACAGTTACATGTCATAGAGTACGCTAAGAGGTGTAGTACCACAGTCACACATAATAATACAGTTACATGTCAGAGTTTGCTGAGAGGTGTAGTACCACAGTCACACATAATAATACAGTTACATGTCATAGAGTACGCTGAGAGGTGTAGTACCACAGTCACACATAATAATACAGTTACATGTCAGAGTTTGCTGAGAGGTGTAGTACCACAGTCACACATAATAATACAGTTACATGTCATAGAGTACGCTGAGAGGTGTAGTACCACAGTCACGCATAATAATACAGTTACGTGTCAAAGAGTAGGCTGAGGTGTAGTACCACAGTCACACATAATAATACAGTTACATGTCATAGAGTACGCTGAGAGGTGTAGTACCACAGTCACACGTAATAATACAGTTACATGTCATAGAGTACGCTGAGAGGTGCAGTACTACAGTCACACATAATAATACAGTTACATGTCATAGAGTACGCTGAGAGATGTAGTACCACAGTCACACATAATAATACAGTTACGTGTCATAGAGTACGCTGAGAGGTGTGGTACCACAGTCACACATAATAATACAGTTACATGTCATAGAGTACGCTGAGAGATGTAGTACCACAGTCACACATAATAATACAGTTACATGTCATAGAGTACGCTGAGAGGTGTAGTACCACAGTCACACATAATAATACAGTTACGTGTCATAGAGTAGGCTGAGAGGTGTAGTACCACAGTCACACGTAATAATACAGTTACGTGTCATAGAGTAGGCGGAGAGGTGTAGTACCACAGTCACACATAATAATATAGTTACATGTCATAGAGTACGCTGAGAGGTGTAGTACCACAGTCACGCATAATAATACAGTTACATGTCATAGAGTACGCTGAGAGGTGTAGTACCACATTCACACATAATAATACAGTTACATGTCATAGAGTACGCTGGGAGGTATAGTACCACAGTCACACATAATAATACAGTTACATGTCATAGAGTACGCTGAGAGGTGTAGTACCACAGTCACACATAATACAGTTACATGTCATAGAGTAGGCTGAGAGGTGTAGTACCACAGTCACGCATAATAATACAGTTACATGTCAGAGTACGCTGAGAGGTGTAGTACCACAGTCACACATAATAATACAGTTACATGTCATAGAGTACGCTGAGAGGTGTAGTACCACAGTCACACATAATAATACAGTTACATGTCATAGAGTAGGCTGAGAGGTATAGTACCATAGTCACACGTAATAATACAGTTACATGTCATAGAGTAGGCTGAGAGGTGTAGTACCATAGTCACACATAATAATACAGTTACATGTCATAGAGTAGGCTGGGAGGTATAGTACCACAGTCTCACATAATAATACAGTTACATGTCATAGAGTACGCTGAGAGGTGTAGTACCACAGTCACACATAATAATACAGTTACATGTCATAGAGTACGCTGAGAGGTGTAGTACCACAGTCACACATAATAATACAGTTACATGTCATAGAGTACGCTGAGAGGTGTAGTACCACAGTCACACAAAATAATACAGTTACATGTCATAGAGTACGCTGAGAGGTGTAGTACCGCAGTCACGCATAATAATACAGTTACGTGTCATAGAGTAGGCTGAGAGGTGTAGTACTACAGTCACACATAATAATACAGTTACATGTCATAGAGTACGCTGAGAGGTGTAGTACCACAGTCACACATAATAATACAGTTACATGTCATAGAGTAGGCTGAGAGGTGTAGTACCACAGTCACACATAATAATACAGTTACATGTCAGAGTACGCTGAGAGGTGTAGTACCACAGTCACATAATAGTACAGTTACATGTCATAGAGTACGCTGAGAGGTGTAGTACCACAGTCACACATAATAATACAGTTACGTGTCATAGAGTAGGCTGAGAGGTTTAGTACCACAGTCACACATAATAATACATTTACATGTCATAGAGTACGCTGAGTGGTGTAGTACCACAGTCACACATAATAATACATTTACATGTCATAGAGTACGCTGAGAGGTGTAGTACCACAGTCACACATAATAATACAGTTACGTGTCATAGAGTAGGCTGAGAGGTGTAGTACCACAGTCACACATAATAATACAGTTACATGTCATAGAGTACGCTGAGAGGTGTAGTACCACAGTCACACATAATAATACAGTTACATGTCATAGAGTACGCTGAGAGGTATAGTACCACAGTCACACGTAATAATACAGTTACGTGTCATAGAGTACGCTGAGAGGTGTAGTGCCACAGTCACACATAATAATACAGTTACATGTCATAGAGTACGCTGAGAGGTGTAGTACCACAGTCACACATAATAATACAGTGACATGTCAGAGTACGCTGAGAGGTGTAGTACCACAGTCACACATAATAATAAAGTTACATGTCATAGAGTACGCTGAGAGGTGTAGTACCACAGTCACACATAATAATACAGGTACATGTCATAGAGTACGCTGAGAGGTGTAGTACCACAGTCACACATAATAATACAGTTACATGTCATAGAGTACGCTGGGAGGTGTAGTACCACAGTCACACATAATAATACAGTTACGTGTCATAGAGTACGCTGAGAGGTGTAGTACCACAGTCACACATAATAATACAGTTACATGTCAGAGTACGCTGAGTGGTGTAGTACCACAGTCACACATAATAATACAGTTACATGTCAGAGTACGCTGAGAGGTGTAGTACCACAGTCACGCATAATAATACAGTTACATGTCATAGAGTACGCTGAGAGGTGTAGTACCACAGTCACACATAATAATACAGTTACATGTGAGAGTGCGCTGAGAGGTGTAGTACCACAGTCACGCATAATAATACAGTTACATGTCATAGAGTACGCTGGGAGGTGTAGTACCACAGTCACACATAATAATACAGTTACATGTCATAGAGTACGCTGGGAGGTGTAGTACCACAGTCACACATAATAATACAGTTACATGTCAGAGTACGCTGAGCGGTGTAGTACCACAGTCACGCATAATAATACAGTTACATGTCATAGAGTACGCTGAGAGGTGTAGTACCACAGTCACATATAATAATACAGTTACGTGTCATAGAGTACGCTGAGAGGTGTAGTACCACAGTCACACATAATAATACAGTTACATGTCATAGAGTACGCTGAGAGGTGTAGTACCACAGTCACACATAATAATACAGTTACATGTCAGAGTACGCTGAGAGGTGTAGTACCACAGTCACGCATAATAATACAGTTACATGTCATAGAGTACGCTGAGAGGTGTAGTACCACAGTCACACATAATAATACAGTTGCATGTCAGAGTACGCTGAGAGGTGTAGTACCACAGTCACGCATAATAATACAGTTACATGTCATAGAGTACGCTGGGAGATGTAGTACCACAGTCACACATAATAATACAGTTACGTGTCATAGAGTACGCTGAGAGGTGTAGTACTACAGTCACACGTAATAATACAGTTACGTGTCATAAAGTAGGCTGAGAGGTGTAGTACCACAGTCACACATAATAATACAGTTACAGGTCGTAGAGTACGCTGAGAGGTGTAGTACCACAGTCACACGTAATAATAAAGTTACGTGTCAGAGTAGGCTGAGAGGTGTAGTACCACAGTCACACGTAATAATACAGTTACATGTCAGAGTACGCTGAGAGGTGTAGTACCACAGTCACACATAATAATA